>NW_013676505.1:6074-9838 GCF_000517525.1 Limulus polyphemus
TCCATCAAATGATATGATAGGTCATGTGGATTTACTTTATCAGTATCGGTCAGTACACTTCCATCAAATGACATGATAGGTCATGTGGATATACTCTATTAGTATCGGTCAGTACACTTCCATCAAATGATACGATCTGTCATGTGGATTTACTCTGTTAGTATCAGCCAGGACACTTCCATCAAATGATATGATAGGTCATGTGGATTTACTTTATCAGTATCGGTCAGTACACTTCCATCAAATGACATGATAGGTCATGTGGATATACTCTATTAGTATCGGTCAGTACACTTCCATCAAATGATACGATCTGTCATGTGGATTTACTCTGTTAGTATCAGCCAGTACACTTCCATCAAATGATATGATAGGTCATGTGGATTTACTTTATCAGTATCGGTCAGTACACTTCCATCAAATGACATGATTCGTCGTGTGGATATACTCTATTAGTATCAGTCAGGACACTTCCATCAAATGATACGATCTGTCATGTGGATTTACTCTGTTAGTATCAGTCAGTACACTTCCATCAAATGATATGATAGGTCATGTGGATTTACTTTATCAGTATCGGTCAGTACACTTCCATCAAATGACATGATTCGTCGTGTGGATATACTCTATTAGTATCGGTCAGTACACTTCCATCAAATGATACGATCTGTCGTGCGGATTTACTCTGTCAGTATCGGCCAGGACACTTCCATCAAATGATACGATCTGTCATGTGGATTAACTCTGTCAGTGTAGGTCAGGACTTCCATCAAATCATATGATTGCTCACGTGGATTTATCCTGTCAATATCAGGTCAGAACGCCTTCATGAAAAGATATTACTGTTTATGTAAATTTACTACGTCAGTATCAGGTAAAGATATTTCCATCAAATCATATGTTTGGTTATGTGGTTTTATTCTGTCAATATCAGGTCAGAACGCCTTCATGAAAAGATATTACTGTTTATGTAAATTTACTACGTCAGTATCAGGTAAAGATATTTCCATCAAATCATATGTTTGATTATGTGGTTTTATTCTGTCAATATCAGGTAAATACAATTCCCTCAGTTGATACAGTTAATTATGTCGATTTATTATGATTGAACATTTTATAGGAAAGGTTTTTTTTCATTATCTACTTTCAGCTAAACATCGTTACAATGCTTTAAAAACACACCGAGAAGAAAGGGAGCCTAGCCAATCTGTAGTTTGATACTGGTGGATGTAGCTACAGGGTATGAAATATACGTGTCTATAAAGAAGTATATTATGCCTATTATAAATAAATCTCTTTCTTTATGATACTCATAGTTTATAAAAAAATTGTGAGCGCTTGTCTAAGGGTAGTTTTAAATTATTTATGAAGGTCATTAGATTTGTCGATAACAAAATTTCTGACGCAAATGAATAGCGATGATTGTTTGCTAAAATTACAAACTTGTGTTAGGCACGTCAACTTCCAATTTAGAATCAGCGTTATAAACGAGATGAACTGGATGTCATTTGGATCTGACTCAATCGTCTTCATGGTTGTACAACTATATATATAAGTTTATTTGTTTAGGTCTATTCTGAATCCAAAGAAGCTACCCCGAAATCGATTTTTTGGCTCCATAAAGCCACCCAGTGGCACAGCGGTATATCTGCGGAATTAGAACGCTGGAAACCGGGTTTCGACACCCGTGGTGGGCAGAGCACAGATAGCCATTGTGTAAATTTGTGCATAATTAAAAACATAAACACAGGCTCCAAAGAATTAAAACCGTGGATGTACTCTGCTTCCGTTACTCGAAGAAGTGCCAAGGCGGAGTCTGAGTACTGGTTGACCGGCCCAAATAGGTACAGAGGTCCGAACAGCCCGCCTTTTCACTGGGAAACTCGAGGCCCGCGGAACCGCTCTGCCACATCATTCGTAGAAGTTTTTTTTGCCGTAGAAAGTGCTATCAGTGAGGCCGCCCTTCTACGTGGTGGTCCAGGTGGCGATGTGCGAGCCGGGCTCAGAGATCTGTCATGATTCCACATAATTATAGTCTTGGACCAATTTGGTAGAAACGTTCTCCAACCGAGCGTTCAATAAAGAATGCCACTAACGACATTAATAATTACGATTGGCCCTGCGGGAGGAGCACTTTGAGGAAAGTAGCGGCCGTGTGGTCTTTGTTGGTGGCTGTCTATCTTCGGACCACCTGAGGACTGAAACACTTCTTTGAGATAGATTGTACTATAGATGCTATAGTACAAGCTGACAGTTGAACCAACCAACGTGTTTTTTTTTATATAGCTGCAGATTTATAAGAAGGTTCTGTTGTATTCTTAATTAATCAGCAATATATGTCAGTATTGCCAAACGACGGCGGGGCGCCCTCTACACATTCACTCTGTTCTTTGTAATAGATGTTACATACCCACTGTTCTATTATGATAAAAACAAAAGAATTTTTTTATAGAAATGAGTGTTTTGAAAATAATCAAGAAGTTAAAATAAATGTAGAAAAGGTAATACTAACATAAGTTTTGTACTGACAATTGTTCATTAAAAATCTGAATACAGAATATACGAGAATCTGTTCTTGTTGTTATTGTATAAACTGAATATTATATATATCAACTTTTTAATCAACCTATGAAGTTTTATGTCTATTCAGTTGGCTTGTCTATTCGATAAGCTTTTAAACCCTGAAGTACTCGCCTGTTAACCAGCCTAGGCATTAAACTATTTCTAATTATAAGCATCGGCTAAAGCCTTTGTTACGAACCTATGAAACAAATGTTTAACACCTGCCATCGCACAAGACTTGGAAGTGGTATTATTCCACACAAGACTTGGAAGTGGTATTACTCCACACAAGACTTGAAAGTGGTATTATTCCACATAAGACTTGGAAGTGGAATTACTCCACACAAGACTTGAAAGTGGTATTATTCCACACAAGTCTTGGAAGTGGTATTATCTCGCACAAGACTTGGAAGTGGTATTACTCCACACAAGACTTGAAAGTGGTATTATTCTACACAAGACTTGGACGTGGTATTACTCTAAACAAGACTTGGAAGTGGTATTATTCCACACAAGACTTGGAAGTGGTATTACTCCACACAAGACTTGGAAGTGTTATTATTACACCCAAGACTTGGAAGTGGTATTATTCCACACAAGACTTGGAAGTGGTATTATCCCGCACAAGACTTGAAAGTGGTATTATTCCACACAAGACTTGGAAGTGGTATTATTCCACACAAGACTTGGAAGTGGTATTACTCCACACAAGACTTGGAAGTGGTATTACTCCAAACAAGACTTGGAAGTGGTATTATTTCACACAAGACTTGGAAGTGGTATTACTCCAAACAAGACTTGGAAGTGGTATTATTCCACACAATACTTGGAAGTGGTATTATCCCGCACAAGACTTTAAAGTGGTATTCTTCCACACAAAACTTGGAAGTGGTATTCTTCCACACAAGACTTGGAAGTATTATTATCCTGCGGAAGACTTGGAAGTGGTATTATTCCACACAAGACTTGGAAGTGGTATTACTCCAAACAAGACTTGGAAGTGGTATTATTCCACACAAGACTTGAAAGTGGTATTATTCCACACAAGACTTGGAAGTGGTATTACTCCAAACAAGACTGGAAGTGGTATTACTCCACACAAGACTTGGAAGTGTTATTATTACGCCCAAGACTTGGAAGTGGTATTATTCCACACAAGACTTGGAAGTGGTATTATTCCACACAAGACTTGGAAGTGGTAT
>NW_013676505.1:10456-16173 GCF_000517525.1 Limulus polyphemus
GGAAGTGGTATTATTTCGCACCTTTGTGCACCACTTTGAAAGATGTTTCTTTGATGTTTACGTTTCTGTGGATAGATAAAACTGTGGCGACTGATAACGCATTGTGAGTATCTAGTGGGCTGTAAGAGTTTTCGAACTAGCGAGCCACTAGTTGATACATCCAACAGAAGGGCATGCAGACAAAGTTGCCAGTCGGGTGGAAAACCACAGCATACAATATAAAGCAAGCATGTGAATGACTAATACTTTACATGGTATGAAAACTAAATCGATTTTTAGAGCATCTATATACTTTCACTTGTGGTAGTTTCATACAAAATATCACGACACTTGGAGATAATTATAATTATTATGGAATACCTGATTATTTTATGATGTTAAAATAGGAAACTTTCTAAGAAAACACCCATTTTATAGGTCAACTTTGTCAAGTTTTTGGTGTTTTTTTTTCTAACAACAGAGTTCTCTTATTCGTTTATTCTGCATTATAATTATTTACAATTTAAAAACTTTTACGGAATTTTAAAAAATAGAAAAAACATTTGATCTTCCCGATTTTTGTACGTCGACATAAATTTTAAATAAATAACAAATTCTTTACTTTTAATGATATGGAGTAATAACAACGAAAAAAACCATCAGTTAAAAAGATGTAATTGACTATAAATCAAGATCTAATATCGGTAAATATAAAGTAGATGCCATTTTGAAAGTCTCGTTGTGTAAACTTCCTGAAAATTTATAATCCTCTTCCAAAATATTTATCAAACACCTAGAAAGAAAACTTAATGGGTATAATAAACATTAGGTGCTGCTCTACAGTTATGTTAGAGTCGTTGAATGTCTGATACGAAACTGTCTCATTGTTAACACTGAATGAACTGTAATAACAATCATCAAGCGTTAAAATCATTACAGGAATAGCCTCAATGTGTTATAAGAAAAAATGTTGGAAAATGCCACCAAACGACAGTTACAGAACAATAAACAGTCACGTGCAGGCTATTTAGCAGAAACGCCAATAAGTCTATACAAAAATGTCTCAACAAGGTAAGGAAATAATTCTACGAATGTGATACCACCATACCAAATATAGTGTACAATACTAAAATCCCGATAAAACCAGAATAACACCACTAATCATGAAAATACACCCCGTTTATGTATAGAACCTGATAAAAAGGTTTCATAAAATCTGGACAGAAACAATAAACAACACGAGCTACACGAAGTCTTGACAGAAAAGATAAACAACACAAGCTACACGAAGTCTAGACAGAAAGGTAAACAACTCAAGCTACACGAAGTCTAGACAGAAAAGATAAACAACACAAGCTACACGAAGTATTGACAGAAAAGATAAACAACACAAGTTACACGAAGTCTTGACAGAAAAGATAAACAACACAAGCTACACGAAGTATTGACAGAAAAGATAAACAACACAAGTTACGCGAAGTCTTGACAGAAAAGATAAACAACACAAGCTACACGAAGTATTGACAGAAAAGATAAACAACACAAGTTACACGAAGTATTGACAGAAAAGATAAACAACACAAGCTACACGAAGTATTGACAGAAAAGATAAACAACACAAGCTACGCGAAGTCTTGACAGAAAAGGTAAACAACACCAGCTACGCGAAGACTTGGCGGAAAAGATAAACAACACCAGCTACGCGCAGTCTTGACAGAAAAGGTAAACAACACAAGCTATACTAAGTCTTGACAGAAAGGATACATAACACAAACTACGTGAAGTCTTGACAGAAAAGGTAAACAACACCAGCTAAGCGAAATCATTACAGAAAGGATAAAGAAACTAAACACACATACTTGTATGCCCTGAAACATTACCCTGCAATTTTAAAACATGTATTACAATAAATTGGCAAAAGCATCATAATCGTGTCAGAAACTTTAAAAATATGAAACATGCAAGAGCAAGCACACTTTTATGTGTAGAACATTAAAATTTAAATCATTTAAGGACAAAACAGCTAAAAAATTAAAACATGAAAGTTACACATTTCGACTCCAAACAGTAGGCCTGACGTCAATGACAATATTTAATATCTGTGTCGTGCCATCTTGGTTTGTATTTAATAATTAATAAATAACTTATATGCATGCTTTCATCCGTATTTTCTAGCCCCCTTTCCCCCAGTGGCACAGCTGACTTACAACGCTTGAAGCTGGGTTTTGATACTCATTGTATAGCTTAAGTACAAACAAACAAACCCTATTTACCAAATGTGGACTAAAACTAGCAGTGAGCTGCTCTTTTGAACTAATATTTTATCACCTTACCAGTCGAAGAATGATGCGTATTTAGCGAGAGCAGTTTCTATCATTTGTCCCACTTTTAATGAACGTTTATTTTCCCCAACTCTTGATTTTAAGAATTGTCCATTTTATCCAACATACTTATTATCTAATATCGTAGCCTTTACCTTTCATTTCATAAACTGAAATAGAATTTTTCAAGGGATCTAATATATTTTGGATGTAGCAACATCTGATTACGTGACGAACATGGTTTCAAAGAAACTGATCTTAATCTAGTACAACGACTAGCAGGATGTAAGTTACTCCTTGGATGTAAGTTAAAGCAACCCAATTACTTAAAGTCAATTATGATTTGGGTATTTTAAGTTAAAACTGCCTAAGAATAATCATTTTCATTGAATGCGTCTTTAATACAAATTATTTCATTAAATTATTTCATAGAATCATTTCAAATAGTGTTTGCTCTGTAATATAAGTTAGTAACAGCTAGTTGTTTTAGAAATTGGGAGGAAAAATCCAAGTATTTGTTTGTATGGCTATGTAGGTTTACTGAATACATTCAATCCCGAGTATTTGCTTGTTTGTTATGAATTTCGCGCAAAGCTACACGAGGGCTATCTACGCTAGCCGTCCCTAATTTAGCAGTGTAAGACTAGAGGGAAGGCAGCTAGTCATCACCACCCACCGCCAACTCTTGGGCTACTCGTTTACCAACAAATAGAGGAATTGACCGTCACATTATAACGCCCCCACGGCTGAAAGGGCGAGCATGTTTTGGTGGGACGGGGATTCGAACCCGCGACCTTCAGTTTGCGAGTCGATCGCCCTAACCACCTGACCATGCCGGACTACTTTATCGCATGAGCTTTGGAAGAAGGAGGGTCACCACCCGCTAGGCTCCCCTCCCATATACTTCCCTAGGTCTACAACTTCTGGTCAAGGATAATGACTCAGAGTAAATAAAGATTCTAAAATGAATTTGGTAGTGGAAACTCAGACACACTTCTGACCATCGTTCATCTCTCACATATTCATGTAGGAGGCAAATTAAAATTTGGGGGAGGGGCAAAGTATATATGACTAAATGAAGCGAGGGAATGTGCGGCCATTGCGGACGGGGTCCAGGGCTCACCTTAAGGCACTGAAAGTTCTTGGGCTCATTCTCCTGAGTGTAATTTTCACTAGGGCAGATTGGAAGTGGGGCTTACCCTTCGACATCTCAGCTTCCTACGCTACTGTACTACGGCATTTTTTACTATGTTTGTGTTTTATATATTTCATTAATTTTCTTATCAGAGCTAAGACAGTGGGTGAAAAATAGTTTGAGTTAATTAACTTATTTTGCTCATGATATTATGAACAACGCATCTGCAACATCTTATGTTCTATCGTATGTATCCCAGGTTGAAGTTTCATATCAGCGTAAGTGTACCATGCTCCAAAGTTTGAAGTTTCATATCACCGTAAGTGTACCATGCTCCAAAGTTTGAAGTTTCATATCAACGTAAGTGTACCATGCTCCAAAGTTTGAAGTTTCCACATCAACGTAAGTGTACCATGCTCCAAAGTTTGAAGTTTCATATCAACGTAAGTGTACCATGCTCCAAAGTTTGAAGTTTCATATCAACGTAAGTGTACCATGCTCCAAAGTTTGAAGTTCCACATCAACGTAAGTATACCATGCTCCAAAGTTACCAAAACTTTTCAATGATAACAAAGCTCGTGAAGAACAACATACAGTTTCATGCCTTGATTAGCATACATATTTGTTTGCTAATTGTGTGATGCAGTAAATGTCACATTTAAAATACAACAAAGTACCTAAAATCAAAGTTACTTAATATCAATATTAATGTGTTTAGGCATAACAGTAATTCAAGTAACATATAACCACAAAGATTGAAACTATTGTTAATATTTTTTGGTTTCAAACGTATGGTTATTTCTGACACTTTTATTCCATAGTATTCCAAGCAGTGATATATTTGATCAGTGAAGCTAGAATAAAGGGGATAAAATTATAAATATATGATATCACAAAAAAGAATTAGGTTATATAAAGGGGCTTGAGTATTCCCAAATTTTTTTCTTTTTTATAATTTCCTACTTTTATATTACATCTTTATGGGGTTTTACCTTTTAATCGAAACCCCCTAGTGGCACAGCGGTATGCCTGCGGACTTAAAACGCTAGAAACCGGGTTTCGATACCCGTGGTAGTCCAAGAGTTGGCGGTGGGTGGTGATGACTAGTTGCCTTCCCTCTAGTCTTTCATTGCTAAATTAGGGACGGCTAGAGCAGATAGCACTCGTGTAGCTTTGGGCGAATTTCCAAACAAACATAATAATGGTCAATTTCTTAGGACATATGTTGTTTATCTATTAAAACTATTTTATGAAATAAATCAGTTTTATTTTTATATTGACTCAAAACCTAAAAACAACGCGATAGTTCAGTTAAGCATTTGGACTTATTTACTGGAAAGAAGCAAGAAGACAAAGGATAAAAATAACAATATCATATTACCACTCTTTTAATGCGTATCATTCTTAACATATACAACAAATATAATTAATTGAAAACAGGCTTCCACTTCGACTAAGATTCAATTCCCCAGTTGCTTGAAAGAAGATATCGACAGAAATGCAGTTTTATCTTAGACCATTTCATTATTTTAGATTTGATACATACGTAGACCAAGACTCTGAAGTCATTAATTTTAGCTTAGTGGATGTGAAGGGCAAGTCATCTTTGAAATTCCAAAAAAATTATTCATAAAAATATCAATATGTGTTCTATACTTTCTATAATTGCGAACAATCCATAGTTGAGATTAATATCTACCAGTGAAATTATGTTTCTTTCAGGTCCTTCTATTTTATCTCTTCAACAAGGAGGAGGAGATTAATATCTACCAGTGAAATTATGTTCCTTTCCGGTCCTTCTATTTTATCTCTTCAACAAGGAGGAGGAGAATAATTTTACCACTTACTTCTTTGAATCTAAAATAGGTATTGTAATATCCTTCTTGATGTTTCCTGGATTTTATCGGATTCAAGCAGTTGCATCAAGAGGATCAGTAACTATTTTTTTGAAGTTCTTTACCGTTTTAACCTGTATATTATAACGTGGCGATTGTTTTTTCTTTATATATGTATTTCATTTATTGCATTCAAGCAGTTGCATCAAGAGGATCAGCAACTATTTTTTTGAAGTTATTTACCGTTTTAACCTGTATATTATAACGTGGCGACTGTTTCTTGTATATATATGTATTTCATTTATTGCATTCAAGCAGTTGCATCGAGAGGATCAACAACTATTTTTTTGAAGTTCTTTACCGTTTTAACCTGTATATTATAACGTGGCGACTGTTTCTTGTATATATGTATTTCATTTATTGCATTCAAGCAGTTGCATCGAGAGG
>NW_013676506.1:0-8278 GCF_000517525.1 Limulus polyphemus
TCACCTGATTAAATATGTTATTTGTAGTAAGAACAGAGTAGTAACATCTTGGTTCGTAATACACAAAATAGTTTACAGAAGTTTCCGAAACGTACTCCAGATACGAAATGAACATGCAAGATGATTGAATCGAAAAGAGAAAAAAAGACCCACAGTTGTAAAGAACACAAAGACCCTGAAGCCAGCGAGATAAAAAAAAAACGCATAAAGATCATCTTCAGACCCCCACCCTCCGCTTTTAGCTATATTCGTTTCATTTGTATATTAGAGTATTATCCTATTATAATATTTGTATATTAGAGTATTATCCTATTATAATATTTGTATATTAGAGTATTATCCTATTATAATATTTGTATATTAGAGTATTATCCTATTATAATATTTGTATATTAGAGTATTATCCTATTATAATATTTGTATATTAGAGTATCATCCTATTATAATATTTGTATATTAGAGTATCATCATATTATAATATTTGTATATTAGAGTATTATCCTATTATAATATTTGTATATTAGAGTATTATCCTTAGGAGGTTATTTGTTTCTTGTATTTTTTTTGCAGTGAAAGATTTACGTGGGTAATCTTTATATCATGTTATTCCATGTAACTATTCTATTACAACATTCTTTTATAACATTGTACGCATACATTCAGAACTAGTTCATTAATTAATCAAGTTTTTTAACAACGTTGTGCGACACAGGATAATCGTAAAGAAATATATATATATATATATATATGTTTGTGTGTAGGTTCGATGAAAACGAAGATTTTAACCCATATCCTATTAGTTTCTCCATTCGATATGAAGCAGAAATTTAGCAGCTTGTGTACAATTTTCTTAAGAGTGCTTTAAATTTTATGTCTGAAATTTAGCAGCTTCTGTACGATTTGCTTAAGAGTGCTCTTAATTTTATGTCTGAAATTTAGCAGCTTGTGTACAATTTTGCTTAAGAGTGCTCTTAATTCTAGGTCTGAAATTTAGCAGCTTGTTTACAGTTTTGGTTAAGAGTGCTCTTAATTATAGGTCTGAAATTTAGCAGCTTCTGTACAATTCTGATTAAGAGTGCTCTTAATTATAGGTCTGAAATTTAGCAGCTTGTGTACAACTTTGCTTAAGAGTGCTCTTAATTCTAGGTCTGAAATTTAGCAGCTTCTGTACAATTTGCTTAAGAGTGCTTTTGGTTCTAGGTCTGAAATTTAGTAGCTTGGGTACAATTTTGCTTAAGAGTGCTTTTGCGCCTAGGTCCGTGACCCCTCTGAAGAAGGATATTGATGACATTGTTGAACTCGACGACAAATGTCCAGATATAATTCCCGCAAAAAATGTTAACAGATCACCAGATTCAGGTATCAGTTAGTTTTGTTTTTTCTAAAGCAATCTAATTCGATGTATTTCGACGGAACAAATTAAAATACAAAGTTTTTCGGTGAGTATAATACTTAAACTGGTTATGAACAGCTTTCTGTAGCAGTTAATCCAAAATATCATTTCGAGTTCATAACTTGTATTGTTATGGATTTGTAATTTTTAGAAGTTTGTTTACATAAAGCGATTTATTTCAAACTGATAAAATAATTTTCTTTTATTGTTTATAATATTAACAGATTACTGTCCTCAGCTTAAATGTAATTAAAATTATATATTCTTTCTGAATGTATTTATATTTTTAAATTCTAAAATAAGTATTTTTACTTGCCATAACGGACAAATAGCGAATATACATTAAGTTGGAATATGAATTTTTTTTAAAGTATCTATTGGCATTGATCATTGTAAAGAAAGAATTTTCATGAATAATTTAACATGTATGTCATACCATTTCAAAGTCAGATCCAAGCATAATTAAGAAGTTAAACCTATTCCTATCTTTTAAAATAAAATACACAATCCTAATCAGAAACAATATATATATATATACTTACTGTTCCATTTTATTATACCAATGTGAATTTTGAAGAGGTAACGTTAAATATCAACTATTATAGTATGAAATACCTGGGAAGCGTGATCTGTAGATTGTTGGTTTGTGTGACATGCCACTCAGTGGCATAGCGGTATATCTACAGACTTATACCGCTGGGATCGGGGTTTCGATACCCGTGGTGGGCAGAGCACAGACAGCTCTTTGCGTAGCTTTGTGCTTAATAATAAAGAACAACAACAACTTGTGTGACATTAGGTAACACTGATAACAATAATATTTCTTTAGTGGCCCAATCTCGACTAAGAAGTACATTACAGTATTTTGACCGTACACTTTGTGTGCAGCACACACCGCTGCCAACGAGGCTTTTCGCATAAAAGCGGAATTCATCGGGTCGATTAGACATGCAAGGTAAATACGTTCTTGGTCGAAACGCTATTAGTTTGTTATTTATAAGATACAAATTATTATGGTATAGAATGTCGTATGCTGATGAAGAGTGCTTTAGAAATTGGCCATTTCTATAGCATTACGTCACAATGGTAATTTCTAGTATATCTTTCTTTAATGGCCCTGTTCGGATTTCCAGTAAGAATAACATGTATTTTATATTAAGGTAGCATGGATGAAAAGGATCAAAGATGTATACAACTGAATAAAACCATGGAAACAAGCTACAGTATAAGATCTCCAAACAGAAACTATGTAGTTTCTAAGGAATCTCTTTACGGTAGTCCCGCGTGTGCAGCCAGCCGTCTTGTAGACGTTTCTTGCCACAGGGGACTTTCAATTACACTGGTAAGAAAGTTGGATAGATTTAATTATACACATCCCTTGATACTGGTTGAAATTTTGTGTTATTTTCCATAAACCAACTATACTGTAGTTTTAAAATAATAAATAACACAGAACTTTTATAATCGTTGCTACCCTAAACTCGTATGAAGGTCAAATTCAAGGTCGTATTAATAAAATTGAAGTAAATTTCCACCAGACCTCATATTTTACATAAATTATATCCAATAGAAGATTGAGGGTTTGAATGAAATGGATGTTTGAAGTCATGACCCTCATATTTATATTATGACACTTGCAACATTTTAACGCTTTAACAAAAGTATATTATAAATAAAACAAACAAACAAACAAAAAACAATTAATTAATAATTAAAAACAAATTAATAAACAAACCACTGTCGTAGTTGCGTCTAATTTATTTGATCTTTTTTGTGCTCCATAACATTGATTTTATTAATGTATTTTTTGTTGTTTTATTTGTGTGGAATAGAACTATTAATTCCTAATATGCGTATTCTTCTTCTATGTTGTTTTTTTAGCAAGCTGATGACATAACGTATTCTGACCTGTCTCTTCTCAAAACTGGCAATTGCCTTACCAATGTAAAGCGGCACGAGCCGTCAACAGACCACTCCAAACTATACTTCAAGAGGAAAGGCCCTGAACATGACGAAGAAAGTGAAACTTCGCTTGTGAATAACGGTCGAGAGAGTACAGTTTAAACTGAAATAGTGGCAGATAATTAGTTGTGTGTGAGCTTAAGTCCATGTTTTATTACTAGCACGTAGTATTACATTGATATTCATATATATATACACTATTAATAATAGTTAACATCTATACTTTAGTTTCTATATTTGAATAGTTGTTTTAATACGATATTAATTGTGTGTTTGCAGTTAAGCAAAAAGCTACACAATGGGCTATCTGTGCTCTGCCACCACGGGTATCTAAACCCGGTTTCTAGCGTTGTAAGTCCGCAGGCATACCGCTGTGCCACTGGGGGGCGCCATATTAATTAATGACTAGTTTCTTTACTTTCTTAATAATTGCTAGTTTTTATACACTGTTAATATTATAGTCAGTTTCTAGGCTATGGTAATAATAATAAGCTTTTGTACACTGTTATTAATGGTTAATTGGTATATTTCATTAATAATAGTTTCTGTACTCTATTGATACTTTATTTTTATATTTTATCAATAAAGGCTAGAAAGAAAATAGGACTAAAAGCTTGGGAAATACTGCATTTAGGGGCAAAGATGGGCTTGGGTTTAGGTTAAGCAACCAGTTCCAAGCACTTGTTAGAGATGAGGGGAAGCAGGTAAGGGAAACAGATGGTATCACGGGGGATAATAGTGTAAAGGATAAGGAAGTTATAGTTTTAAGTGACTCTCTAATTAGGCATGTATATAGAGTAGTATGTGGAGTAAATAGGAGCAAAAGAGTACATTTATGCTATCCAGGAGCAGGGGTACAGGATATAACTAATATAAACAGAGAGATAGTTAAGGGTGCTAGTAGCAATGGGTACAGGATATAACTGATAGAAACAGAGAGATAGTTAAGGGTACTAGTAGCATTGGGTACAGGATATAACTAATAGAAACAGAGAGATAGTTAAGGGTGCTAGTAGTAATGGGTACAGGATATAACTGATAGAACCAGAGAGATAGTTAAGGGTGCTAGTAGTAATGGGTACAGGATATAACTGATAGAACCAGAGAGATAGTTAAGGGTGCTAGTAGTAATGGGTACAGGATATAACTGATAGAACCAGAGAGATAGTTAAGGGTGCTAGTAGTAATGGGTACAGGATATAACAGATGGAACCAGATATATAGTTAAGGGTGCTAGTAGCATTGGGTACAGGATATAACAGATAGAACCAGATATATAGTTAAGGGTACTGGTAGTAATGGGTACAGGATATAACATATATAATCAGAGAGATAGTTAAGGGTACTAGTAGTAATGGGTACAGGATATAACATATAGAATCAGAGAGATAGTTAAGGGTGCTAGTAGCAACGCAGTTTTTGTGGTATATGTTGGTGCTAATGATGTAAGGAAAGATGGATCTGATGAGCCTATTGATAAGTATAAAACATTCATAAGGGCACATTTAAGGAAAGGGGTCATAGCTTGATTTTGTCAGAAATATTGCCAAGAATAAATTGTGAGGATGAATACTAAGTAGCTCACTTAAACAAGGCAGGAGCTAGATATTAGCAAGAGCTATTGGTTTAGTTGTTTTGGCTGATTTAAACTAGGGATAGACAGAGGTGAGGGCTATGCTATTTGTAAAATAGGAAATATAATTGACAGAAAAACATGTACAACAGGCATAAAACATAAACATATTTTAAAGTATATAAATAATTGTTACTATTGAAATGCTAACTGTATTAGAAATAAAACTGATGAGTTCAAGCAGTTGTGGAAACTGAGGATTTTGATATTATGGGTATCACTGAGACTTGGTTGGATTTGAACAATTTGGATGAGAGAATGTTTTTGAAATACCAGGCTACAGATTATTTACTAGAGATAGAGTATTGAAGGAAGGAGAAGGAGCAGCTTTATATGTGAAGAGTGGATTGTATCCTATTGAGTTAGAGTATATTAAAGAAATAGCACTGAGAGGTTGAGTCAGTTTGGGTTAGAATTAGTGGATATAAAGGTAACGGTCTTGTAATCAGGATTTGTTATAGACCACCAGGTCAGAATGTGGAAGTTAATGAGAAACTGTATAATGAGATCAGAATGGTAGTTGAAAAAGATGTTGTTGTTATGGGAGATTCTAATTTCAGGGGTATTGGGTCTGACAGTGACGGGGATTGGTTTTTGGAAATTGTTCGGGATACTTTTATACACAAACTGGTGATGGTACCCGCAAGAGAGGAAGCTATATTAGATTTAATATTAGCATCTGATGTGAATATGATAGACAGAGTTGTGGTTGGTGAAAATTTAAGTACAAGCAACCATTATATTATTAGGTTTGGGATTTTACTACACGTAGAACTGAAGGGGAACAGTAGCCTGATTCCAAATTTCAGAAAAGCCAATTTTGATGGAACGAGACATGATCTGGCTTCTGTAGTTGAAGAAGAAAAGTACCCTGAATCCAAATTTCATGAGAGCAAATTTTGATGGAATGAGACATGATCTGGCTTCTGTAGTTTGGACTAAGGAGTTGTGTGGAGATCTTGAACAGATGTGGGAAGCATTTAGGGAACAATTGATATGCATACAGAACATACATATTTACTACAGAAAAAAAGGGCAACAGAGTGGAATAAGACAGTATGGTTTAGTAAAGATTTAAGAGATCATATTAGGGATAAACATAATCAATTCAAGAAATTTAAACTTACTGGAAATAATAAGGAATTTGAGGACAATAAAAATCAAGAGAGCTGGTTAAAAAGGAAGTTAAAAGGGCAAAAACTGTATATGAAAGAGGGTTGGCTGAGAGATATATGATTGGCAAGCAAAATGTTAGTATGGGTATTGGGCCTCTTTAAATTATAGTGGGGAGCTGATCTCGGAAAATTATGGGATGGTAAAGTCATTAAATTATATGTTCTCTTCAGTTTTTACAAAGGAAGATACAAGTATTATGCCTCAACCAGAGAACTTAATCTATAATGAAAATATTGATGTAAAATATATCATTTTAAGTTCTGAAATTGTAAGAGAAAAGTTGGGAACCTGAAAATTTATTAATCCTCAGGACCAGACAACTTTTGTCCTAGAGTTTTAAAGGAACTTAAAGATTTTATTTGTGAACCTAATATTTTTATAGGTCATTGAGTAGTGGAAGAGTATTAGAAAATTGGAAGTTGGCTAATGTTTGTCCAATATTTAAAGGAGGTGATAAACATTGTCCAGGCAATTATAGGCCAGTTAGTCTTACATCAGTAGTTGGAAAGGGTTTGGAGAGTGTGATTAAAGATGCATTGCAGAGTCACTTAAAGCAGTTTGGTATAGTGTTAAAGAGCCAGCATGATTTCACCAATGGAAAGTCTTGTTTAACAAATCTTCTAACATTTTTTGAGGATGTTATTGCAAAAGTTGATGAAGAAAATATTGTGGATTTGGTTTACCTTGATTTTCAGAAAGCATTTGATGAGGTCTCTCACAAAAGATTTGTTACCAAAATGAAATCTGTAGGTGTGGGGAAAATGTTATTAAATTGGATAGAAAATTGGCTGGAGAGTAGAAAGCAGAGAGTAGTGATAAATGACTGTATCACAGTTACAAGCGGTGTGCCTCAGGGCTCTGTGCTGGGTCCTCTGTTGTTTGTGATATATATATTAATGATATTGACTCTGGAATGACTAACAATTTGAAGTTTGCAGATGACATTAAGAGTTTTGGGGTGGCTAACTGTATTAAAGGTGCTGCAGACTTACAGCAAAATTTACATCATTTGATGCATTGGGCCAATATGTGGTAGATGATGATTAAATATCAAAAATGTAAGGTGATGCATGTAGTATTATTTTTGGTCAGTCCTTGAATAGTGATCAGGTACCAGAGGATTGGAAGTGAGCTAATGTAACTTCTCATTTCAAAGGAGGTGATAAAAATTGTCCCAGTAATTATAGACCCATTAGCCTTACATCGGTTCTGGGAAAAGTTTGGAAAGTCTGTTAAATGATGCTTTGCAAAGTCATTAAACAAAGTTTAGAATTATATTGGGTAGTCAACATGGTTTTACTAAGGAAAAACCTTGCCTTACAAATCCTTTTACATTCATTGAAAATGTTACTGCTTATGTAGATGAGGGTAAGGTTGTCGATTTGGTGTATGTTGATTTTCAGAAAGCATTTGACAAGGTTCCACATAAAAGGTTTGTAAATAACATTAACTCTATAGATGTGGAGATAGATTAGCAAATTGTATTTTATAGAAGAGTGGCTGGATGGAAGAAGACAGAGGGTTGTTACAAATGGAGTTCAGTCAAACTGGATTAATGTCACAAGTAGGGTACCTCAGGGCTCAGTTTTAGGACCTTTGCTCTTTTTGACTTACATCAATGACATGGATAAAGGAATAGTCAATAAATTAATTAAATTTGCAGATGATATTAAGGTCTTAGGTGTTGCTAGCTGTGAAGAGGATGCTGCTGATTTACAAAAGGATTTAGATCATTTAGTGAGTTGGACAAATAAATGGCAGATTGGTTTTAATTATAATGAATGCAAGATAATGCACTTGGGGTATCATAATTTGAATTATAAGTACAAATTGATGGGAATAACCTTAATAGCGTAATGAAGGCAAGGGATCTTGATGTAATAGTAGATCAGTCTCTAAAGCCATCCAAGCAATGTGCTGTTGCTAATGGTAGGAAAAATAGTATTTTAGGTTGTATCTACAAAATATTAAATACATGTCTAAAGAGGTAATAATTTTTTTTGTACAGGTCACTGATTATGCCACATTTGGAATACTGTGTTTATTCCTAGGCTTCTTACCTTAGGAAATACAGTGAATTGTTGGAAAGGGTTCAAAGAAGGGTTACTAGAATG
>NW_013676506.1:8941-10468 GCF_000517525.1 Limulus polyphemus
GGATGGAGGGGTTGTCATACAAGGAGAGGCTGAAATTTCTCAAATTGTTTTCTCTTGAAAAAAAGTTAGGGGTAATCTCAATGAGGTGTTTAAGATTGTAAAAGTAATTGATAGTGTTGATGCATCATCTCTTTAATATTTAACAGTGAGAATAGTAGGACTAGGGGACACAAATATAACTTTCAGCAAAGTAGGAGTCATCTTCAGCTAAGACAGTTTCATTTTTCTAACAGGGTGGTCGGCATTTGGAATGGGTTGCCTTCAAATATTGTAGAGGCATAAATTTAAGTGAGTTTAAGAAGAAGCTTGATAAGTATATGAATGAAAAGGGCTGGCATTAAGATTTTTTATTTATTTTAAAGTAGTGTAGAATATGCAACAGCCGAGATAGACCAATAGGTCCCATGTTGTCCCAAAACGTTATGTTATATGTTATGTAGGTTTTCACAATTCAAGGTATTGTTACAATTTAAATGGGAATACATTAAATACAGTAGTTGAAGAAAAATATTTTGCTGTTGTGATCGAAAAATCACTTGAATCATCTAAACAGTGTATTGTAGCTAGCAATAGGGCTAATAGGATTTTGGGTAACATTTATAGAAACATAGAATACAAGACAATGGATATTATTGTTTTACTGTATAGATCACTTGTGAGGCCTCATTTAGAGTACTGTGTACACTTTTGGGCTCCCTTCCTCATGGAGGAAATTGAATTGTTGGATAAGGTTCAGAGAAAAGCCAGTAGGTTGATATCTTGGATGATGGGATTGTCCTATGAGGAGAAACTAAAATATCTAAACTTGTTTTTTTCTGGAGAGGAGAAGAGTCAAAAGAGATTTGATTGAGGTGTTTAAGATTGTTAAGAGTATTGATAATATAGATTCATCAAACTTTTTAGTGTTTAGCAGTGAAAACAATAGCAAAAGGGGTCTTAAATTCAAATTTTGGCAGCGTAGGAGTCGTTTTGCGTTTTAAACAGGGTGGTTCGCTTTTGGAATGAGCTGACTTCAATAGTAGTGGAGTCAGAAAATGTAGTTTAGTTCAAGAAAAGATACATGAGTAGTAAGGGGTGGTTATAGTTGGAAGCTGGAAGGAACATTCTTGACGGGCTAATAAGCTACTTTTTGGACCTTTAAAAGTTTATGAATTTATAAATTCTTTACTCTATTTATACTAGTTTTGACTCCATTAATAAAGGTTAGGGTCATTTTTTATATTCCGCTTTTCTCGTTCTATCTCTGTGTATATATATTCTAGTGTACGTACTTTATGCACAATGGTCAGTGTATATACTGAATCTCTCCTTATACTGTAATCCCAATACCTTATGTAGAATGGGGAAGTATAAGTAAAAAGATTGGGCCATTTTTATCTTTAACTACGGATGTAGATTAGAGTATGAGGTGGATCCACCTCAAGGTAGATTAGAGTATGAGGTGGTTGAGGTGGATGTAGATTAGAGTATGAGGTGGTTGAGGTGGATGTAGATTAGAGTATGAGGTGGTTGAGGTAGATGTAGATT
>NW_013676506.1:11140-16458 GCF_000517525.1 Limulus polyphemus
AAACACTTCATAACTTACCATTTCACACTATAAACACTTCATAACGTACCATGTTACACTATAAATATTTCATAACTTACCATTTCATACTATAAACATATCATAACTTACCATTTCACACTATAAACACTTCATAACGTACCATGTTACACTATAAATATTTCATAACTTACCATTTCACACTATAAACACTTCATAACGTACCATTTTACACTATAAATATTTCATAACTTACCATTTCATACTATAAACATATCATAACTTACCATTTCACACTATAAACACTTCATAACTTACCATTTTACACTATAAATATTTCATAACTTACCATTCATATTGTAAACAAATACAAATTACTTGAAAATAGTATTGTACAGTATTTTATGCAGTACAATATTATTAAAAACTGACGTAACTAAAAGAAACATAGTGTACTGTTCATGGCTTCGGTGGGAGAAGGGATATGGAGTTAATTGTGGGGAGGGCTGACAGGATCCATTGAGACAACGGTCCTGGTTGAGGCTCTCATTCCTCCATTCGTGAAGAGGAACATTGTTTTCAGAAGAAGGAATAAGGCGTGGACTGTTTTTGACTTCTTCCGTTTCACGCGGCTTGGCATGGTTAGGGTGCTCGACTCGCAATCTACGGGTCGCGGGTTCGTATCCACATCGTCCTTTCAGACGTGGGGGCGTTATAATGTGACTACCAATTCCACTATTCGTTGGTAAAAGAATAGCCCGAGAGGTGTCGGTGGGTGGTATTGACTAGCTGCCTTCGGTCTCGTCTTACACTGCTAAATTAGGGACGGCTAGCGCAGATAGCCCTCGCATAGCTTTGCGCGAAATTCAAAAACAAACAAGCCGTTTCCCGGACCCCTATTGTAAAGAATCCTGCCTATACACACAACCTGACAGCCGAGACGAATGTTAACAAACAATATATGACCATTTCGATGCGCAACGCTTAAGATTCCGTGTCTTATTATAATTTTATTCTTATTTATATTGCATTTTATATCAATAACGTCACTATTTATTTAATATTTTACACTAGATTTAGCTTTCTGTATAAAATAATGGTAAAAAATCCACAGTTCGTTTATCGAACATACACATATCGAGGTGTTAATATATATAGTTTATATGTGATAATTAGTTTCTACGGTCTATTAATATTTGTCGATTTTCCTACGTTATTAATAAAGGTGAGTTTTATGCTTTATGTATAATACTCATCTTATGCCCATGCCGATGACAGATTGTTCCATTAGCCATTAACAGTGACACGATTCTACTTTGTTAATATTAATTACTTCTTATACTTTACTAAGAATGGCTGATTTACTTTACTTTACTAATATCGTTCACTAACCTTTTCTCACTCTGATTAACAATGTCAGTATGTATGATTTATCAAAAATGGTTAATTTCTGTTCTCTGTTCATAATATAGGGTTGAGTACGTTATATTAAGACAATGGTGAACATGAAAATCAGCAGTTCGCTTAACAAAGACAACAGGAATAAAGCATCGGTAAAACGGAATGTATTATCACTACATTTTGACATTGTTTGGAGTTACATAGGTAGCATGATGCTTCCAAAAATTCATCACTTTGGGGAAGGTTATGCAACAGTCCTTTTCGACACAAAATATTTATATACTCAGATCATAAAAAATGTGCTCAGGTCAGAGAATTGGAGTTTTTAAGACAGAGATATTCCTTCTACTTAATTACGTCAGAATATGAATCAATTTGGGGTACCAAGACCATTCAGAAAGAGAGTTATAACACGTCATACCTTAGCTTTGGTAAGAAAAATGAGATTTCTTGTAACAGGTGAATATACGAACACAATGTTCAATGACAAAAGCCATCAATGTGTTTCAGGCAACAGAACACGACATATTCAAGGTGAATTTCTTCTTGGAGAGGAGGTACCGTGGTATGGTTTCACTGAAATAAGCCTTTTATATTTATGTGTCATTCAGCTGTTGCATACCTTAACAAGGAAGAGAATAAAATGGGTATGCATACTATTTCATACGAAGACACACTGGTAAAGTCCCGGATGCAACGTCTGTGGCTTCCTGTTCAATTGGTCGGTTGTAACGAGTACTGAAACATTGTTCTCCTCGTACATTAAATGGATTATGGAAAGCCTGCAGAGAGGAATAGTATTCTTTCAACATAGCAGCCTTACGACAGGGCCTTTGCAATAGAACTCATGCTAAAGGTATATTGCCAAAATTCACTGTCGTCAGATAAAACACGACTAGACTTGGTTACATGGACTGTGACGACTTGGCGAGGCTCCAAAATCATTTTAATATAATGTACTCAACTCTCTGTAGTTAGCATATGTACTCATGTAATGGTCAGGGTTATTCTTGTTATGCTATTTTAATAATGGTTGGTTTCTTTACTCCATAAATAGCAGTTTTTTTATAAACTCTTTTAATGAAGAAAATAACTTTAATGGCCATTTGTATATTTGATAAATAATGATCAATTTATATACTCCAGAAACAATGGGTAGTTTATATAGGTCAATAATAATGTGATATTTCTCAACTCCAGTGTTAGTGGTCAGTTAATAGTGTTAGTTTCATAATGAGTGTTTCTATTCTGTATACTTGGTGTGATCTTGCTATAGCTAACTACTCTACATTTTTTACTAAATTAATTATAACTATTTCTGCATTAATAATAATTGACAGTTTCCATACTCTGTTAAAAAAGTTTAGTTTCTTTGCTTAGTTAATAATATCTAGGCTCGTTTCTATACCTTACTAGTAACAGTTAATGTCATACTTTAGTAACAATGTTCTCTCTGCTCTATTAATTATGATAACATTCTATTAACAATGGATTGGTTCTATATTCTGTTGTTAATAGTTAGATCCCATATTTTATTTACATTACTTAGTAGCTGTATTTGATTAACAATGATTACTTTCAATATCCCATTGAATATTGTTAGTTTATATATATTATCAATCAGATTTTACACACTATAAATAATGGATGGTTTCTATGCTGTATTAGGAAATGATTAAATAATATAACATTGATTAAAAAAAACATCTGCTATAACTAACACCAAACAACTATAAATATCTATCAGAACTAATATGCAACATTCATATTACCCAGCAATTAAAATCCATAAGCAACTTCCAAACAAACTTCTGATTTTGAGTGATTACTATCCATTCCATCAAACCACGTAACAACTATCTGTTTAGATAAACCTTCAAATAAATCATATAATAACTATCTCTTTAGCTAACCGTTCCAACAAACCACGTAACAACTATTAATTTAGGTAATCATACCAACAAACCACATAAATGCTATCTGTTTAGGTAAACCTTCAAATAAATCACATAACAACTACCTCTTAAAGCTAATCATTCCAACAAACCACGTAACAACTATTAATTTAGGTAATCATACCAACAAACCACATAACTACTATCTGTTTAGGTAAACCTTCAAATAAATCACATAACAACTACCTCTTAAAGCTAATCGTTTCAACAAACCACGTAACAACTATTAATTTAGGTAATCATACCAACAAACCACATAACAACTATCTGTTTAGGTAAACCTTCAAATAAATCACATAACAACTACATAACAACTACCTCTTAAAGCTAATCGTTTCAAGAAACCACATAACATCTATTAATTTAGGTAATCATACCAACAAACCACATAACTACTATCTGTTTAGGTATACTTTCAAATAAATCACATAACAATTACATAAGAACTACCTCTTAAAGCTAATCGTTTCAAGAAACCACATAACAACTATTAATTTAGGTAATCATACCAACAAACCACATAACAACTACCCCTTAAAGGTAAACCTTCAAATAAATCTCATAATAACTATCTCTTAACTAATCGTTCCAAGAAACCACGTAACATCTATTAATTTAGGTAATCATACCAACAAACCACATAACAACTATCTATTTAGGTAAACTTTCAAATAAATCACATAATAATTATCTCTCAGCTAATCATTCCAACAAACCATGTAACAACTATCTGTTTAGGTAAACCTTCAAATAAATCACATAATAACTATCTCTTTAGCTACTCATTTCAACAAACCACATAACAACTTTAGGTAAATAGTATCCAGTAACTCCTATCTCGTAATAACTATCTCATTTGTCAACATTCACCTTCTCTGTCATTTAATAATCATCCATTAATATTGACCACGTAATACTTACTCTTTCGTTTCATTGCCATCTATAAAAATCAGAACTCTTGATACGATAGTTTGTTAAAAAAATCGTAATTGTTTTATAATTGGCAATATTTGTTTATTGTCTGGTATTGCAAATATTTCATAAAAAACAAACATGGTAACGACGTGAAAGTATATACAATAAATGTTTCTTACCTAGACATTCACGCCTCCCCAAAAATGGAATTTCAGCTAAAAGCTGCTTATGAACACGATAAGTTTTAGAATTATATATACAACATTACAAATATTATAGTTATTGTATTCCTTATTATATTGAAATACAATAATAAATCTTTACAGACTCTCTTTGATTTTACTACGACGATATCGTTGTTACACACGCATTGTTTACGTATTATTTTTATTATAGTTACTAAGATCAAACTTGTTTATAACTCGTTAATCACAGTGAATCTGTTGTAATCTTTAATACCTTTGTTAACTCGTGCTAGACTTGTATGGTGTTGTTGCGTCAGCGAGTCACATGACCACTGTGACGCCACGTTTCTAGAACTATCCTGTACTTTGGCGAATGCTCTAGTATTTACTAGATATAGGGTAGTTGGGTATATATAAGAGAGGTATGTAATGTGTGGATAGACAGTGAGTAATTGAACTGCAGTCAGAGAGCACGAGAGACGTTACAGCGTTTGTTTAGCGCGATTGTTGAAGTTGAGTGTATCGGTAAAGTTATATTCGGGAAGAATAAACCAGTATTATTAAGAAAGGACTTGTGTCGCTTAAGTTTCGTCGGAACGAAGTTACGGAATATCAATTAACAAACAGAGACGTAACAAATTGGTGTCAGAGAGTGGGATAGAAAAAAAAGAAGAAGAAAAATGGAAACGAGAGGCGGAAAATCAAAATACAGCTTAGCAGACTTGATGGCAGCAATACAAAAACAAGAAAAGAAACAAGAAGAACGAGAAAATAAACAAGAAGAGAGATTACAGCAGTTGTTAGAGAAAAAAGAAAATAAACAAGAAGAACGAGAAAAGAAACAAGAAGAGAGATTACAGCAGTTGTTAGAGAAAAAAGAAAA
>NW_013676507.1:0-3978 GCF_000517525.1 Limulus polyphemus
AAGATCTGATTTCTAGCAGTTATTGTACCCTTCCAAGTCACCCTAACTATATCATTTCAAGCAGTTCTTGTACCCTTCCAAGTCACCCTAACTATCTGATTTCAAGCAGTTATTGTACCCTTCCAAGTCACCCTAACTATATCATTTCAAGCAGTTCTTGTACTCTTCCAAGTCACCCTAACTATCTGATTTCAAGCAGTTATTGTACCTTTCCAAGTCACCCTAACTATCTGATTTTTAGCAGTTCTTGTATCCTTCCAAGTCACCCTAACTACATCATTTCAAGCAGTTCTTGTACCCTTCCAAGTCACTCTAACTATCTGATTTCAAGCAGTTTCTGTACCCTTCCAAGTCACTCTAACTATCTGATTTCAAGCAGTTCCTGTACCCTTCCAAGTCACCCTAACTATCTCATTTCTAGCAGTTATTGTACCCTTCCAAGTCACCCTAACTATATCATTTCTAGCAGTTCCTGTACCCTTCCAAGTCACCCTAACTATCTCATTTCTAGCAGTTCCTGTACTCCACATTCCCTCCTAGCTAGAAAGCTACTAACGTCTCATATTTTATATCTTTTCATCTAACAACTTATTCACGGTTATCTTCCAGGTTCTGCTGACAAACTCAACACAAGTCCCACCAATAAGAACATTCATTCTTGTGTTTCTGTTGTTCGCTCTTCCCTGCTTTCACCTTCCACTTCCTTATCTCCAAAACTACACTAAACTAATTCTAGTGCAAATACTACATGTTCTACTTCACCAATCAACAGCGCCCTCACTTCTTCAGCAGAGTTTCCTTCACCAAAACATTTTAGACCTTCTTCCGCTAGCATCGGATCTCATAACGACCTTCGTCACTCCTTTACAGACTCGCTGAAGAAAACAGCGACTTCACTCTCCTTTTTCTTGAACTCCCTCTGACGATTTCAGATATATTCTCACCCCACTAATCTAAATCTCTTATATACAACAGAAAACAACTCTTTCATAAATTTAGGCAACTGAGAAACTTACCAGACATCATTAACATGCTAAGTTGCTACCCTGTAACACACAGTCCGGGTTATAAGGTATCGTACCTTTGTGTTAAATCTATTTATTAAAGCTACGTGTTTTTCTAACACAATGAATTGTCCTGAGTTTGTGCTTCTATAGTTAAAAAATAAGTGACGACTCTGTAGTTTTGTTAAAATTTTGATTTATTCGGTTAATTCTTCGTAGCAAAGATGAAGATTTCTACATTAACTCGACGTTTTAATAGACTAATAATATTACCGCTCTGTTTTTTATGATAAAGTTTACTAGCGTTTCATTGTTGCAAAGCACGTGCAAATCAAATAATAGAGTATTTTTTTCATTCTTATTTATCTGTTGGTTTCCTCGGAAAACCAAATCTTTTATTTTGTTCACCCTCGGGCTGATTCCAGAGCTGTTACCTGGAAACCGAGGAAGGTTGTTCTACATGTACAGTCTACCGTATCTTCCAGTTAAGTATCCAATCATCTTTCTTTAGGCCTATTTACGTTATATTTACGTTTTGACATGGCCTTTGCTTATAGGTGAAGACAAACTGATTGGATATAAATTTTCTTGTTTTGATTTCACTTTATCTCGTGAGGCGGGGTTGATATGATTGAATCACCTCTTTCATTTGGATAAACCGCGATCATAAAACATCGATATATATTTAGTTTAAATTTCTACAAAGCATTTCTTGTCTCGAGGCAATTTTCAAGGTAATTTCTACGAAACCGTAGATACATTACAAATTCTTCAAGACTATTTCATCTTCTTTAAACTCAAGTAGAAAGTGTTCTAATATTTCTTGGGGCGCTGCTAAGAGTTTTTTTTAATTCACCGGTCTGTATGCTTAATTCTACCGATAGAGAGTGCTTATAGTTCTAATAAGACTTCACTGAAAATGGTATGTCCCGAACATCTGGTGACACTGTTTGACCTTAAGACAATCTTTCTGTTGTTCTTGTACAATTCAAGTAACTAAGTGTTAAGAGTTTGTGCAATATGGTATAGATGGAAAGATTTCAGTATTTATTGAGTGTTCAAGTTTAAAGAAATTACTGCAGTACGTTTTATTTGTGTCAGATGAGTTTATTTACTTTTAACATCCACGACATTTTTACGATGGAAAGGACACCAAAAACAGTGTCATGAAACACGAGAACTAGAATGTTTAGTACGGAAAACGAAAAAGGTCAAATGGTAAGCCTAGTATTGCTTACGTATACTGTACTTGTTTCATTAACTATAACATTGTTAACTTTACATCCCATACTTTGCATTATTGATGAAGAGAGTGTGATCTGTGTTAACATATTACAAGAATAAATATAATTGTACAAACATAGCCTATCGAACCCTATTTTCTAAAGTTTATAAGACCTCAGGCTAAACCATCAAGTACAAAGAATGAAGTTTTAAATAGTTTTGTTGAAATCAAACTACAACTGTGTGTTTATATCTCCAACAATAATAACTCAAGTTCGCAGTTGAAATTGTGTTACGACAGCGGAAGTCACGTGACGCTGTTGGTGTGTGCGAGGAGTTTCTCGAATGATCGTGAATTTCCGAGTTTGTTTGGGTCGCCCTCTTTTTTTAGTATATAAGCCCGGCAAAAGAAGAGCAGTGATATGCAGATGGATTGAAGATTGAGATAATTGAGTCAAACGAACAGTAGCCACCGTAAGTAACGTGTGTGAATCACTGTGATTTATAGCGCGTGTTATAAAGGTTGTTAGGTATAATGTGACTATGGAAATTCTGTATATTACAAAGTTGAATTGAGAAATAATAAACTAGTTTTAATTAAGAAAGTACTTGTATCGCTGAAGTTCCTTGGAAAGAATTTATACCGGAAATTAACAAACGAGCAGAAACGTAACAATATTGTAGTAAACAGACCTAGGCTAAACAGAAGTCCACGTGTTCACTTTGTTTCTTTGTGATTGTTGGAATCATTTTATATTACATAATAACTTTATAACATTGTTCTAATTATTGTAGTGTATTCTTTTGATCTTCTTCGTTCTAAAGATGACACTTTCTCCTACAGTAACTTTTGAAGAGTGAATCGTTATAGAGATATGCTGATTGTGACATTTCTTTACCATTAGTTAGGCCCTAATCAAAGTCGTGATCTTCAAACCTTCTGGAGAGTTTGTCAAATCAGCAACCATTCAGATTCGAAGAAGCTTTGAAATTCCTTGTAGCAGAATGACATCAAAGCTGCGAGTTTCTTGCAGAGAAGATTCGGTTGTAAATCAAAAGTGCCCCGCTGTTCTACATCGACAAAGTTTGCAAATGTCTGTTTATTACAATAAAAAAAAAAGGTTTTTGTCTTTGTAACAGAGCAGTTTTGAAAGAAAAATACGATATGTACCCACTGATTGAAGCTGAAAGCTATTTCTGGAGAATTTTCTGTATTCTTATCTTGCGTATAAATTATAAAAAAATTTATACTAAACAATATTATTTTCGTATTTTCAAATACCTTGTCAGACTTTATCGATGTTGGAAATTAAATGATAACTGTCTTGTAATTAAGTTTAAGTTCTGTAAACCTATTTCAGGATATAATATATATATATTATATATATATACCTGTATTTGTACACCAGGTAAAGTAATACCAGGATACAATACATAACTGTATTTGTCCACCTGGTAAAGTAATACCAAAATATAATACATAACTGTATTTGTACACCCGGTAAAGTAATACCAGGATACAATACATAACTGTATTTGTATTTGTCCACCTGGTAAAGTAATACCAGGATACAATACATAACTGTATTTGTCCACCTGGTAAAGTAATACCAGGATACAATACATAACTGTATTTGTACACCCGGTAAAGTAATACCAGGATACAATACATAACTGTATTTGTACATCTGGTAAAGTAATACCAGGATACAATACATAACTGTATTTGTACATCTGGTAAAGTAATAAC
>NW_013676507.1:4689-7414 GCF_000517525.1 Limulus polyphemus
ACATAGTTATAGTAAAATAAAACACGTTTTGTATTAATAACCTTCATACACCGTTATAGTAAAATAAAACACGTTTTGTATTAATAACCTTCATACACCGTTATAGTAAAATTAAACACGTTTTGTATTAATAACCTTCATATACCGTTATAGTAAAATAAAACACGTTTTGAATTAATAACCTTCATATACCGTTATAGTAAAATAAAACACGTTTTGTATTAATAGCCTTCATACGGCTTGATAACGAAAGAAAACCTCCTCCTGTCCTTCATGAAGGAGGTTTTTTATATAAAAAAGAATATTCTAGCCTAGTTCTCCATTAAAATTAGAAATCGCTAAAGCAGACTATACCGAATCTCCATCCAGACCGTTTGAAAGGACCGTCAGAATAACAACACGTTTGTTATTAATATTATTATAACTTAGACGTTCGAGGAATCGTGATCCTAACACAACAACTTGGAATAACTGTTGGACATAAGACTTTTAGAAGTACAATATTTAAAGAACTATACTTGAAAACAATCTCCGCGTGTCAATAAACAATACCTAGAGAGAAATGTCGTACGAAAGGTAATCTATGAAGAGAGGAAAGACTTTTTTAAAAACTAAATATCGAATTGGGGAAAGTTGCTGAAGACACTACATATTTGTACATAGGTTATAAATCAATGTAAGATGTAATTTCGTTTTATAAGTTAAGATTAGTACTATTTTTTCTGTTTACTGTATATGGACTAGAGAGAGTTTATTTTACACTTGACAAGTTATTAGTATTCTGCTTTTTGAAAACAAAGCACTCACTAAAAGAATGGTCAGATTTTTTTTACCCTAAGTTTGGATAAAATTAAAACGTTTTCTACTCTGAAGAGTTGTATTGAGTCAAACATATAAAGTAATTTGTTAATTACTTCAAGCTCATTTTTATTATCAAGAGGTAGATACAAGATAGAAAGAAGCCTTAGAAAAATAGGTTATTAATTTTTCAGGTTTTTTTTCTCGTCAATGCCACAAGGAGGCATATCAAAATTCAATACAAACGCAAAATATATCGTAGCTGCTCTAGACGATTTAGTGAAAGAGTCAACAAACCTTCTAACTGGATATGGACCTAATTATTACAGTTTTATGGTGTTGTTTGTAAATAAGAAAAGAACTGATATTCTGAGTTCCCTGAGCAACTACAATTTCTATAACTTTCGCCTCATTAACTATCTCTGCTTTGTCGAGGGTCGTGCGTGGACTAGTGATAAGTCCGAGATTCGAGCCTCGAAGGATCAATGAGCACACTCCTCGCTTTATTAACAGTTTTTACTTAGCGGTGAGCACTGTTGACTGGTTGTTTAATCCACTGCTGACTGGTTGTACCTTATCTGCCCCGCAGTTCTGATTATAGCTGGTTATAACTTAACTTTGGAGTCTCTGACTGGTTGTTTAATCCACTGCTGACTGGTTGTACCTTATCTGCCCCGCAGTTCTGATTATAGCTGGTTATACCTTAACTTTGGAGTCTCTGACTGGTTGTACCTTATCTGCCCCGCAGTTCTAATTATAGCTGGTTATAACTTAACTTTGGAGTCTCTGACTGGTTGTACCTTATCTGCCCCGCAGTTCTGATTATAGCTGGTTATAACTTAACTTTGGAGTCTCTGACTGGTTGTTTAATCCACTGCTGTATAGAAATAGCTTTGAGGTTAAACATATAAAATAACAATTTTGTTTTACAAAAATATAAAAAGTATGAAATTTTGATTCCCATGATAGTGATGTTTCTGTATCAGAAAAAAAAAAGTGACCAAACGGTAGTTGGTCGTTTGATGTACATTTTCTACGTCACACTTTAGAAAGCCATAGATCAGAATTCTCTAAATAAACCTTTGCCAACTTTTTAACTCGAAGTGATAGATTTAAACAAGGTATCTAAGTAGGACAGCGATAGTTTTGGTATAATAATACATTTTAGAGTTTAAAATAGTTTAATCAGGTGCTGATACAGGAATTATAATCCAAGTTTTTTTTCCTTTTAAAAACTTTTAATCTCTGAGGAATGAACGAGTCTTACATTCCCATTAACACTTGGAAACCACAGCATTAACGAATGCCCATTTATTTTGGGCTTGTAGCAGGTTTACTTTTGATGATGCTGTGGAGGAGAATAGAGAAGAGATGGGTTTACTAGGTAACAGTTGATAACTTTCTCCCTAAGGCTAATAATTGTCGCCAAAACGTTCGCGTAATTTAGCCAAATGTCACAAGTGTTACAGAAACACGTAAATCATAATGAATCCATAACTACCAGGCATATTTTATGATTTTGTTCTCGAAGTAATATGTTTGTTGAAACCTTCATTTTTCAAGTGATTCCAGGAAACGTGTTTGCCAAACATGCGTTCCGCGCTGTAAAATCTGATGTTTTTGGTGTTTGAGAAGCTGCTTACGAGCGTGTGAAACAAACTGGAAGAATTCAATGACAAATGGCTATTGCTTTTTTTGTCTCTCACAGTTCTAATGGAGTTCTGGGCATTTTAATACTGTTACTGAGGCTGTAATATAGATATGATGCTACATCATACATCTTACCTATATTACAGCTTCTACATCATACATCGTATCTATATTACAGCATCTATCGTACCTATATTACGGCTTCTACATCATACATCTTACCTATATTACAGCCTATCGTATCTATATTACAGCCTCTACATCATACAGTATGATG
>NW_013676507.1:8414-13063 GCF_000517525.1 Limulus polyphemus
CTCTTGAGCATGTGTTTTCTTACAATATTATGAAAACAGTCGTCTTTCGGAGATCCATTACTAATGACACAGTATATTAATACAGTTTGACAGAGATTTGGTTTCTCAAGTATGCTCTGACTCATTATTTTTCATTCTCTTAACAAACGATCTTTCTCCAAATTATAATCCAGTACTTCTAATTTCTTCTTCGCCCTATAATTAAATAATTCCTTATTTATCTGCTCACCTCAAACTTCACACGTCAATCATCGTTTCGTTAGTTACAAAATACAATCTGCACTTTCAGCTGAATTGTGTCGTCACGAGTTTTATGCACTAAAAACCTGTAAAATCTGTATTGATTGTTATAAGGGATGCGTAAAAACAACAATGGTAAATTTCAGAATTTAGCACCACCTAGAGGGCGTTGCAGAAACTTCACATCACTATCATTCTTTCAAGTCCAACCCTTACAATGATTTAATCAAATCTCAGGAATCCTGTCTGTCGTGACGTCAACAATTCTAACTCTCTACCTCAATTTACTCATAAACAATTAAAGAAAATATAATCGTTACGAGCCAACAATACGATGTGTGGTCAGTATTATAGATTTAAGTTTTTTACGAGCTAACAATACGATGTGTTTTCAGTATTCATTATTCACTTACATTTATCGAACACTGACGGGACGTTTTGATAAAATGACGTCATTTGTCTGTCCAGAGTTAAATCTAAACAGTACATTATTCGACAGGTGGGCTAAGCGGCCAGGTCAGAGTTCATGAGTACTCACCCCTAATTTAGAACTGCTTATCAAAAGGAAAGCAACCGTTCAACAGCATTAGCCGCCTATGTGGCTACTGTTTATCCAATGACTATCACAATTATAACGCCTTCAAAGATCATAAGCTTGCATATCTCAAATCTGATATAGTTTAATTATACACCCACAGATGGCAGCACTAACAAATTATACTTTCGCGTTGAACACGAAAATTCTACAAAATGCAAAATTCTGTCATAAGTCACCGAAAATTTAAAATTATATACTTTTAATAACTATAAAATGATTGCTGAATAGTAAACAGGCCTTTTCAATTTTATATAAATAAGTTCCATAAGTGAAATCAGATCTCCCGACTTTGTGGTTTTCTGTCAAGTTCAGCGGAGCTCCTGCCATCTGTTGTTACAATTATTAAACACTAAATGTTTACTTTATTATCTGAAATTTTGTTCATGGAACTAGTATTTACTCTCATGTTTTTAAATACGTAATCATAACATTATTATGTTCTTCTTTTTACCATCAATACGATGATTCAGGCGATCATAACTATGTAGAATCTGTTTGTTTGCAAGAAGTGTTTGTGTAAACATTTTGACAAACTTTGGAGAAACGTTCTAATATTTATAAGTTTCTAATTGGCAACTATAGCGCAGTTTGTATGTGTGTGTGAAAAGTTAAACAGGATGGAATGAATGTTTTGTTAACCCAAAAAAATAATTTGTACGAGATCACTCGATTAATTTCGGACCTCAGTTTGTGTGAGCAAACTTTCTATCATACAGAGGTTCTGTTTATCTTTATCCCTTGTTACCGCTCCACTACCATGTATTTAGGTATATATTATGCTCATACAGAGGTTCTGTTTATCTTTATCCCTTGTTACCGCTCCACTACCATGTATGTAGGTATATATTATACTCATACAGAGGTTCTGTTTATCTTTATCCCTTGTTACCTCTCCACTACCATGTATTTAGGTATATATTATACTCATACAGAGGTTCTGTTTATCTTTATCCCTTGTTACCGCTCCACTACCATGTATTTAGGTATATATTATACTCATACAGAGGTTCTGTTTATCTTTATCCCTTGTTACCTCTCCACTACCATGTATTTAGGTATATATTATACGTTTATCATCTTTAGAAACTCTGGTCAAGTTTCCCAGTTTCTTGAGTACTTGAACATAACATTATAAAATTCACTGTTGAACATCAACAAGACCATAAACCCTTACCTCTAGACGTTATTTATAGAAATAATGACCACATCTAATGTTATGTGTACCTATAAAAACATCTACCAGTTTGTATTCTAACATCGCAAGTTGTGTAGCAATTTTTTTTAAAGAAAACGTTGGTAAAAATATGTTTGATCGTGCACACAAAATATCTGGTTCTTATAACGTTTCAGATAAGGAACCATCTGTATAGGAAGTTATTAAAAAACTCTGCTGTTATTACCTTCTCACACAAATTATTTTAAGATCTTAGCAAGGACCAGAACCTGCTTAAAAAACAGACCCCCAAACATGGAGAACAAACGTACCATTAACTTGCCTTATTTGAATAATAATGAAGACAATTTCCAATGAAAATTACAAAACTGTGAGTGTTCATCAATGTTGAATAGAACTCAAATACTATGTAGAATATATATTATCGAAGTCAAACCATCAACTGAAATTAAACGAAACATTTCATTTTGGTTTCATCATAAACGCAAAACACTAATCCCTCACCACCAGTCCTTTTACAGTTATTGTCCCTCTCCAGCAGTTTTTTTTACAGTTATTGTCCCTCTCCAGCAGTCCTTTTACAGTTATTGTCCCGGAAATCTTGCAGAAGTGAAAGAACTTGTTTCCGATTTTATGTTTAAAACTTGACTGGAATAAACAGCTGTTACTTTGTTCTTGTTTTTAGCACAAAACAACACAGTGGGCTATCTACTCCCTCTCCACCACAAGGAAGCGAACCTTGGAATTTAGCGTTGTAAGTCCGCAAACTTAGCGCTGACCCAACGGGGGGAGACCAGTATATAAGAGGCTGTCAAAATGGATATTGAAGCAGCGTAAAAACATGTTTTATACATACTCATGAAAGTAATATCCTGACCGGTGGTGGTCAGATCACAGCGTTTACAAAGATCATGACTGATGGTGGTCAGATCACAGCGTTTACAAATATCATGACTGTTGGTAGTCAGATCACAGCGTTTACAAAGATCATGACGGGTGGTGGTCAGATCACAGCGTTTACAAAGATCATGACTGATGGTGGTCAGACCACAGCGTTTACAAAGATCATGACTGATGGTCGACAACGAGGTACTTTTAAAACCAAATTATTTACTGAATATTTAATTCTATTAAAGCTCCGTTTGTTTCATGTATTTTGTTCCTCGTTTTCTTTATTGAATTAAATAACCTCACGTCGTCTTTTGTGAAACTTCAAAAAAGATAAAATAATTCTACAAATAATAATAATAAAAAAGAAGAACGCGAAATGTATCATTTGATTATCACATTAACCAAAAGAATTAAATATTGTTAATATTTCATTAAATTACTGTGCTAAAACAAAGAATGGAGTAATAAAAAAAGTTTTGGAAAAATAATATTAATTTAACGTAAAGTTAAGGCCACGATTACAATGAAGTTTTACAACAAATAGAATTAAACTAAAGAGTAATTACATGTTTTTGGATTACTGTTTTATCGTCAAGCTAGACTAATTTTAGATTGAAAATTTGCTAAGCCTACTTTTGGCATTGAAGACCAGAAAAATGAAAAAATGAACAATTAGAGGTTCATTTGTATTTTTCTAAGGATTTTTTCTTATATCTACCTCTCCATAATAAAAATAAGTTTCTTACTAACACAAAAGGAAAGTAAAGAACAGATTAATCCAAAACTTTCAAATTTCAACTACTCACTAAAATTAGACAAATCAGGAAAAGTTATAGTTTCATCAAAATTTAAGATTAATAAAATTAACCATTCTTCTTGTGAGTATTAAAATTGTGTTTTTACTCAAAATATTTTCAAAGCGAAAAAATAATTTATTTGACAAATATGTAGAGCTCTGTATTTCGGACCTGGTGAGCCGGGTTTAAATCCACGCGATACCACAAAATATTCCCCTCATTTCTAGCTGTGGGTGCGTTATAATAGTGAGAGTCAACCCTTTAGCCTGGATGGTTGGTTGGTAGGGTGCTTCTGACGGACTCCTTCCCCTTTGGGCAATAGTTCAAAATTAGGGTTAATGACAGACTGGCTTGGTACTTTTGTCTTAAGTACAAAACATATGATTTTATTTCCAATATTTTTCTGAATTATATATAAGAACATCATAGCTTTGTAAACGCTGTGATCTGACCGTTATTATTTAGTTATCTGTTGTTAAGGCTGGAGTTACGGACAATCAAAGCTTTGAGAGATTTCCTGCCAATAACAGTAATTTAGAAATAACAGATTAAAACTCCTCATTATTTTTTGTGTCTTTGTGTAATATTCCATAAATGATTTTATATTTAACGTGTTTGTTCTTGTTACGTAAACTTCCTTGCTTCGGCAGAGTCTGTTGCCTTGGTAATTAAAGATAAATACTGTTTACTCTAATTATTGACTTTCAGCTCGTTTTGTGTCTCTCTACAACGGCACCTATTTCAAACGAAACAATAACAGTATACACATGCGTATATATATACGACTGAAAGTTTATGAGAATAATCATTTCTCTCTGGGCTAAGCCTAAGAGAAGATTAATAATGATTCTTCAATTTTCCCACTCTTATATAGTTTACTAAAGGTTATCTGAATTATATTGTTTATAATTCTTACAGAACTAGACACGTTATCTGAATTATATTGTTT
>NW_013676507.1:13933-17704 GCF_000517525.1 Limulus polyphemus
CAATTGTTGAATAACATTACAGCTAGCCAGCCATCTTGTACTACAATTGTTGGATCACATTACAGCTAGCCAGCCATCTTGTACTACAATTGTTGGATCACATTACAGCTAGCCAGCCATCTTGTACTACAATTGTTGGATCACATTACAGCTAGCCAGTCACCTTGTACTACAGTTGTTGAATAACATTACAGCTAGCCAGTCACCTTGTACTACAGTTGTTGAATAACATTACATCTAGCCAGTCACCTTGTACTACAATTGTTGAATAACATTACAGCTAGCCAGTCACCTTGTACTACAGTTGTTGAATAACATTACAGCTAGCCAGTCACCTTGTACTACAATTGTTAGATCACATTACAGCTAGCCAGTCACCTTGTACTACAATTGTTGGATCACATTATAGCTAGCCAGTCACCTTGTACTACAATTGTTAGATCACATTACAGCTAGCCAGTCACCTTGTACTACAATTGTTGGATCACATTATAGCTAGCCAGTCACCTTGTACTACAATTGTTAGATCACATTACAGCTAGCCAGTCACCTTGTACTACAATTGTTGAATAACATTACAGCTAGCCAGTCACCTTGTACTACAGTTGTTGAATAACATTACATCTAGCCAGCCATCCTGTACTACAGTTGTTGAATCGTTTGTTTCTGCGATACGTTTTTTTATGTAATTTGTGTATTTAGAAAATTCCGTAGAGGTTCATACCGTGATTCTATTTCGAAACATAACACAATAAAGTCGGTTACTTTTTTTTGAATGGACTGGTAATAATTAAATACTTTAAAAACATTTCATTGATAACGTCCTTCGATGAACAAAAGCCTCAGAAGACTTAAATTACTTCAACATCATATTCCCCTTTAGTTGTAGTGATAACGGGTGTAAAACAAACGGTTGAACAGAGAATTTCGTTCGACGAACATTTTAATTAAGATTTCTATACATTCGACAGCGATAATTAAAGTCATCGGAGCAGCTTAATTTTGTGATGTAATTAAGTTCATGAGTTTTCTATGCATGGAGTTTTTTTCTTTGTTTAATTGATTGGAACAAAATTAAACCATTTAAAGTAACAAAATGCTCTTTATTCACCAAGTGAAAGTCTAAATCCTTTCGAAGTACTGATGACATGTGGGCTAAATGAAGTGTATTGTAGGTTTGATCGAGCGTGACCTAGTGGTTAGCGTGCCCGAAATATGATTATGATGATTCATGGTTCGTGTCCCATTGGAAAAACATTTGATTCCGTGCTTTTGAGCTTTCATCTAACAGTGCCGGTGAAATTCACTATCACAGAAGAGTATCCCAAGAGTTGGCGGTGGGTGTTGACTATATCCCTTCCCTTTAGTTTATCAGTTCAAAATTAGTGACAGCTATGCGCATATAGCCCTTTCTTTTGATGGAAGTAGGCTAGTCAGTGCCACCCGCCGCCAACTTTTAGGTTGCTTTTATTTTAAGAATAATGGGATTTGACCGTAAAATTTTAACAAATTTTTACACGACTCAGTAATACGTAGTTAATTCATTATTATTATTTACGCTAACGGGACACGAACACTGAACCGGCAGATCCGTAGGTCGTCTAATGTCAAACACTAACTGTGTGAAATAAACGTGTGGAGTATAACTCTATTTTTTCACACATTCTTTCTCTAACAGAAAAACCAATCTTTGCACGAACATCCGAAAGGAACGAGAAAATCTATGCACGTGATATATTTGATTCGCCGAACCCTCTGCTGTGGACTGCAGTTTCGTTCATTCGAGGCTTATACGTCAAAGATTATATTTTCAGTTTTACCTGTAATATAATGATTAAACAGTTGGTCCGCTGTTTAATATCGAATATCAAATTAGGCGTAATGCCATAATATTATTCACACAACTAAATTCATTTAGCTTACTAAATGGGGATTTTAAAAGGACTTTAAAAAACCACAGAAAAAGGCTTAGCATTTACCATGATCACCCTGACGGGGGTTAAACTACATTTTATGATTTTCTGGATGAAAAACATTACAGATTTAAATAAAAAGTTATTCTCGTATTTTGAAACCTAATCGCTCAGAAAACCAATGATAAAAAAGAAGAAACTTATTAAACACTTTTTACAACAAAGTAAACATGAATATACATAACTGCGTTTCAAATTGAATCGTAATTTTTAATAATCTCTTTTTCTGGAGTGTTTTTCCTTTTATTTATCTGCCTTTTCTTGAGCTGTTAGGGGCCAGAATGCAATAGATTTTTCTTTTGTCAGTTTTAAACGACTGACATCAGCGTTTTTTCTTTCGTTTTTTCTTGTGGAACGTTAACACTAAATAATCTCCATGTAAAAAAAAAAAAAACTTTTCTAAGTTACTTCAATAAAAACGATTATATGGATATTTCAAGTAATTATACTTGTTGAAATAATCCCTACTGCTGGATTCTATTTTTTACATCTTTGGAAAGCCACCCATCATCTACATCAATCGCTGATATAACTCGTGATTGGCTCAAGTGTGAGACCTACTTTGATGGAAATTTAGGGCGAGAATGATCCAGTTTTTCTGTTATAGTTTTGTGAAGAAGATTTGTCAGTTACAGACTTGACCTCAGCGGATTAAAACTCGGATAACATTGACTCCTTTGGCTACAGATTTGCCCCAGATGAAACTGCAAAGCGTGTTGATCACGTCTCGAATCTTGGGCCTTTCAATCCACAAGTTAACTACTATGCTGCATTTCATATTATTCGTTATTTCTTCGTCGAATTGTAACATTTAAAAATACAAGTTCAGTCTATACTTTTAAGTTTTTAGAATATCTGGTTTTTGATTTCCTCTTTATTTACCGAGCCATCACTCTTGTTGTGTCCACATTCTTGAAACTGGGTATAGGAGTAATAACAGAGATGATTCATAGTAGTTGTATCCGTAATGGCTCTCGTACTTTCCTCTGTTTTAAAAGGACACTTAACTTTTGTTCTCCAAAATCTATCGTTAAAATGTCAATCCTGAACTGATGTACATATAATACAAGATCCACACTAAGACGTGTTTCATGGATTTTGGTAATGCACGATCTCTCGGAAGTAACAAGCCAAGCAGTGTGGATTTATACAGAGTATCACCTAATTAATTCAAAGTCACGGTAGGTGGTACTTTCTCCCTGATAATATGTTCGTTCATTCTGTCAAACCGTTGCGTTATTAATATCCTGAATACGATGTGGATATACTTAATTACCAAAGGCGTGCTGCCCGTAAAACATGAAAAAACGATAATGTTGTTATGAATATGATAATTTAATTAAAGTTTTTATTATAGCTATTAAATCACGTACCTAAGAAAAGTTTCACTTTTCATGGGGCTGGTTATGGTCTACAGGTTAGTTACGGTTCACAGTTCGCGTTCTTCTGGCGCAAAAACGAGCTCCGCATTGTAAGATCGCGTTTGAGTGACGGTCATGTCCTGTTGCTTAGTCAGACAAGAGTAGCCCAAGAGCTGACGGTGAGACCACTATATTTTAATGGCTCGTTAAGTATATTTGTGCAAAAATTATATCAAAAATCGTGTTTCGATACACGTGATGGATGGAGCACAGACATGTCACTGTGTAGCTTTGTGCTGCTTAATAACAATCAAACAAACTTTAAAAAAATATTTAAAACATTCTTACTTAGCTAATGAATTATCTAAACACAATCTGAAATACCCGTCAACTGGCGGGGAATGTTTGAACTTAATTAAAACTATTTAACAGCAATC
>NW_013676508.1:0-2694 GCF_000517525.1 Limulus polyphemus
GAATATGACGTGTTACTAGCGTCACGTGACCTCGATGACGCAACAATATGTATGACTTTTGATGATGCTTATGATGAACTAAGAAAAGTTCTGGATTGGTTGAGGAAAGATAATTTTAAGGTGAACCCCAAGAACTGTGAACTGTTCTGCAAGTTTCCAGGAAACAAAGTTAGCAGAGAAGAGTGTCTACACAGATTGCTTGAAAAACCAAATAAGATTTGTTGGACTGCTGATTATGAACAAGCATTCAATAAACTAAACGAAGAATTAACCAGTACATTTGTATTAGCACATCCAATTCTAGAAGATCCAGTCATATTAGATGCAGATGCCAGTGATTTTGCATTGGGAACAGTGTTATCAACAAGTACAACAAGGAAAAGAATATTTTTCTGCCCATTACAATAAAGCAATGAATGCTGAAGAAAGAAAGTATTTTACAACATGGAAATAACTATGAAGTGTTGTTCAAGCCCTAAGTTATTTCCATAATTATCTATATGGGTAAACGTTTGCACTCTGGGCAAATCATGCAACACTGAACTATTTGGTCAATTTCTGAAATCAATTCAGAAAACAATACTGAAAGATAATTCTAAAAACTTTTGGAGTAGGTCAGAAATGGAAAGATTCCAGTGGACAGAAACAATGATTACAGTTTGCATTTCCACAGTCTCTACATACAAAAGCACTCTATCATCTCTATAACCTTCCAACAACTAGATACTTACGTATTGAAAAGACCTCGGAGAGTGTAAGAGGGTGCAGAAATGACCATATAAGAAACAGCAGTATTGTGTTGGAACACCAACTAAGAGAGCTGCTTTTGATATACTTGTCTTCTGCCTCAGCATAACAGTGGGGATAAATACATCATGCTTGTGATGGGCTATTTCATCAAATGGCCAGAAACATTTGCTGTTCCTAGCCAGGAAGCAGACATTCTTACAAGGAAACTCATCAATAAATTAGTTTCAAGGTTTGGGATGCCTATGAAACTTCACTCAGATCAGAGATGATACTTTGAATTAGCTTTGTTTGTGGAAATCCTTGGAATTAGAAAGACCATGCACAACAACACCCTTTATCCATCTTCTGACAGCATGGTGGAGAGGTACAACCATATACGTTTAATCTAATTTGCCATTTATGTTGATGAACATCATAAAACATGGGATCAAGATATTCCACCACTACTTACAAGTTATCAAACAGCAGTACATGAAACTACAGGCAATATACCATCATAACTGATATTTGGAAGATAATTTAAAGTGCCATTATGTCTTCTGTACTCAAAACCAGAAGACAGTCACTCAACAGATTATTACACAGAATATACAGAGAAACTAAGACACACCACTGATGTCATACATAACTTTACTCAGGAAAGATTTAAACAAGCTTATGATAAAATGAATGGTCACTATGATGTTAATGCTAATAAAAATGGATTCCACTGTATTGATATGGTATGGCTGTACAATCCCCACTCCAAGAAAGGATGAACTCCAAAGTTAAGCAGGTGTTGGGAAGGGCCATTTGATGTACTGAAAGTAATCCAGAAAGAATCTAAGTCAAAGGTCATCCACTGTGATTGTCTTTGGAAGTACACTGGTAAGAAAACAGCCTATTTGATAATTCCAGAGAAAAATTTGGAAGCAGAAAGTTGCCGTCAAGACCACTTTCAGAGGATCACCATGGATGGAACTTCCAGTGCATTGATTTTACCCTACCTAGGAAGAACTCCCACAATGACAGGACAGCCAATTCTTTTCTGCATAATATGGGCCTCAGAAGAAATGTGAGTACATTATAAATATGCGTAATCAGTGTTTGTGTGTGAATGAGTATTCAATGAGTTTATGAGTTCAGTGTCAGAAAAGTTATTAATGGTTCAGTATTAATAGTGAGATTTATCTCATCTCTTAGTAAGGAAATTTTGAAAATTATGTGAGTTAGCCTACTTACCATAGTCTCAGAATTTCTGTGAGAACATTGTTTGTGTAATTAGGCCTACAACTACTAGCGAAAATAACCTGCACAGACATTAAAGAAGAAATGAACTAACTTGCTTTTGTTACTTAGATTGCATTATGTTTACCAGATAATCCAAAAGAAACCACCTAACAGTAGAATATATCACAACAAAATAATTATTCATAATTCTGTCAAATGAAACCAGCTTTGAAGAAGCAAATCTTGGTTTTATGTTTGTTTTCATAAGCTTTAGATGTTAGAAGAGAATTTACTGTGGAAGATTTTAACAGTTTTGTATAATGTTTAAATTTATTTTATTAACAAACAACATTGACAGGTTTAAACAGAAAAAATTCTAAAATTTTTTTGGAATAATTGAATTACTGAACAAAATTCCAAAGTTTTCTAGAAAATAAATTAGCCTAAATAACAATGTATATTAGCCTATTATTTTAGGTGGCTAAAATATTCATTGTTTACTTGTTTGTGTGGTGCAGGCAAGCTTGCCATCTTACACATTCTTGGTTAATTCCAAACAGCTTTTTTTTTTTTGTAAGAGCTGGAGCATCCTCAGCTTGGAGATAGCTTGTTAGAAATCTTTAAAAGATATGTTATTTTTCTCAAGGAAGCATCATTCATTAAATACTTGATAAAAACTTTGGGACTTACCATTCTCAACATTAGGAATACGAACTCCATCCTTCAGAATAATAT
>NW_013676508.1:3083-5566 GCF_000517525.1 Limulus polyphemus
GGATGAAATTATGGTAGATATTTTTAGTTTTGGCTATTTCCAACATTTGTTCACTTCCATCTAAAGCATCAATGTTAGTGTATCCATGCTTTTGTAGCTGAAAATTAAGGTAAAAAACATTCTAATGATCAAAAACCTTTTTTCTTCTTTTGAAACAATGTTAATATTGTATAAATGATATTGAGTTAGGATTCTGAAAAGATTTCAACCAGTTTGTCAGTTTGTTCTTTAGATTATACTACTCAAACATAATGTTACGCCTCCGTTCGATAGTTAATTTTTCGTAAAAATTCTTTCCGAAGAAACTTTATCGATACAAGTCCTTTCTTAAATAAAACTGGTTTATTCTTTCTGAATACAACTTTGCGATACACTTAATTTCCACAGTCGCGCTATAACAAACACTATAATTCACAACGAACGCCTCACGTGCTCGATTCATTAATATGTCTCTCTGTCTGCAGTTCAATTACATTATTGCATTCACCTCTTGACCGGTTTATATATACAAGACTACCGCATATCTAGTAGGCTCTCGAGATTTCAGGAAGGGACGTGAACGTTCAAGAATATGACGTGTTACTAGAGTCACGTAACAAAAAGTTATTTTTTCCAAGCTTGTTGTTCTATAAGGAACATAGCACATTTAAAAAATATAAATTCTTTTAATACTTTTCACATATTAATATAAGATTAAATTAATGTTCAAAAATCACACTAAAATTACTTTTCAAAATTACACTTAGCTGAGATAAATGTGTATCTGTTTGATAATACAACACTTCACAGTTTAAAACTACAAGTAATAATACTACTTTAGTAATTTAAAGACCTCAAAACTCCATGTTATGCATGTGCAGGTATCTTTATTTTTAGTATTATTTCTGTAGTGGTAGCATCATCTCTACCAAATATTATCTTTCTCCAAAAGGCTGTATCCATTGCGAGTACTGAAACTAGACTTTAGGCAATCTGTACTTTGCCTGTCATGGGTATTGAAACCAATATTTAGCATTATTAGCCGTCAGAATTACTTCTGAGCCACTACAGTTCACCCAAAAGGCTTAGGTGTATTAACTGGCTGCAATTATTTGAAGCATTTTCAAAATACAGGACGAAGAGTAGAAAAAGAAGTAATTTCTTTTATTTCTCTTTCTTAAATATTTCTATATTATATTCTACTTTTATTTTGTGCTGTTACAATTACAGCTATGCTACTTCTGTAAACTTACTGCTTAGGCTTATTATTCAGTTACACATCTTGTGAGAATAATGAAATATTGTAACATACTATAACATTATAGTATTGACGTGCATACTATTTTTTTCTCTAGTTTTCATAACAAACATTGAAGTTGAATATTTTATATATATTTTAAATAAATATTTCACTATGAACTTAAGTACCAGATTTCCATTGGCACCAGTCCCAGCTCCAACATCTAAGATTCTACAGTTTCTATCTTTCAGAATCTTGGTGTTTATCACCTCAGTTATAACAAGGGCCCATTCTTCACGTGTGTATTTATCTACAAACTAGAAAACATACAAACAGAATCACTTATAAAAGGTAAGTGCACTATGGTTTTAGCAAAATATGAAACTTGTGTGTAAAAATATCTTGAATACATTTGGTATGACATTAGTTAAGAAATAAATGACAATTCTACAAGCAAATTTGTTTGTCAGGACAGAATCTGGCACAGGGGTATGTCTGTGGACTTACAATGCTAAAACCAGGTTTCAATACCCGTGGTGGGCAGAGCACAGATAGCCCATTGTGAAGCTTTGAACTTAACTACAAACAAACTTAATATTATGCTGAAAACACTGGTTCTGGTTTGATCTCCAAAGTTAAACAACGTTGGGTCTGGTTAGTACTTGGGAGAGTGACCACCTGGGAATACCACGTGATGATGACATTTTGTCCCTTAATGGGACAATGGAAGGTCTACTGACTCACAATACTAAACTCTGGGGTTTGATTCCCCACAGTGGACATGACAGATAGCTCAATGTGGCTTTGGTAAAAACAAATAATATGATGATTCCTAACAGTAGATCAAAACTTTCTAGTAATGAAGATGTGCAATTTCTAGTTAGAGTTTGTAGGCTGGAGGAGAAGTTAGAGGCAATCATGATTAAAGTAAAGGGAAAAGATAAAGAGAAGTGTAGACTGTAGGAAATGGCAGCAGGATTTCAGAAGAAGCTTAAGCTTTTACACGCAAGGGATACATCAGTTACAAATGACTTTCAGGAAGTTAGGAAGAGTACTATTAGAGTAAAAATTAGTGAATGTTATTATAATGAGCCTATTCTCTTGAGCAACAGATTTCAGCCCTTGGCTTCTGCAGATGAGGAACTACTGAAGGGAAGGAAAACAAAAGGGTCAGAGATGGATGTGGATGATAAGTAGGTTATAGTTATAGGTGATTCCTTGACAAGGCATGTGGATAGGATAGTCTGTGGGGTAAATAGGGAGA
>NW_013676508.1:6527-13786 GCF_000517525.1 Limulus polyphemus
AATATATATATATATATTCATTACTTATATTGTCTCTCTGTTATTTAATAAATTATTTTATTATTATTATTTTATCCTCCCCTCTCGTTCCGGCCCAGATGATTTTTTTTCCGGTATCCCCGCCCTCTCGGTAGATATGCGTGTATGCAATCGGGCTTTCAGCGCTACTTCTGAAGCATCTGTCATAATTATCTGATGGAACATATCCATTTGGTATTTGCAATGATTGGTGCAGTAGCACTGAGCATGTGTAACATAACCAGATCAGATATATTCGTGTATGCGCACTGATATTATATAAATTTTAAAAGAAGGGAGAGAGGACGGGTTATAGCGGAAACGACTGTATCATCGTATGTGGTTGTTGGATCTGGTAATAATCGTTTTTAAATTTCAATACATTTACTATTAATAATTATGCATAATTAAATTTCTAGCTTCCAAAGCATGCTAGAGGACAATCTTATTACAAAGTTGAAAACTCTAATTACTAATATACTAGTGGTATTGTAGACGTGACAGAACGAACGTTTCCCTTGCATGACAAACCGAACGAAAACCTTTCACGTGTCAGCGATTCTTTTCTCAATATGGATATTACTATTCTCACTCGTTTGTCATTTTATGAACGAAAATTAGTAGTAGTCTTTAGTTAGTATTTTTCCCTTTGATATATATATAATATTGATATATATTATTCCTTATATTCTTATTATATATTACTTGTAGATATCCACAAAAGTGATTTTATGTTGTGCAGTTGAATAAATAAATTCGTGCAACTCATATTATTTTTACAACGCTAAAATTCGGGATTTGATTCCCTGTGGTGGACATAGCAGATAAGCCATTGTGGCTGTACTCTAAAAACAAATAAACCTGATCACAATATTCTTCACACATTTGTAGAAAAAATACCATGCTGAACTTCATACGTTCATGTTTTTGTTTTGAGTAATGTCAAAATTGCATTGATTGTTGGTATTAACCATTCAAACTCTAAAAACAAACATGTAATATTTTACATGAAAACGATTTTCAAAATCTTAACTAAGTTTAAGATATTTAAATTTTTCGGTCTGAAATTAAGTGATTATAGCGTGACTGTGGAAATTAAGTGTATTGAAAAGTTGTAGTGAGAAAGAATAAACTAATTTTATTTAAGAAAGGACTTGTATGCTAAAGTTTTTTCGGAAAGAATTTCTACTGAAAATTAACAAACGAACACAGAGACGTAACAGTGCTTAAAGTCCCAGGCTTAGTGCAAACAGACCATAAACACATTAGGCCTAGTTTAGTCATTTGTATAAGTATGCCTATCAAAAGAAGCCGAACTTAATATTGTACTTCCTCACCAGGTAATAGGTCTAAACAGAATGAACACACTGCAAACTCGATTTAGTGCTCCCTGTTTCTGGTATGCCTAGATAAAATAAATGCAAAGTATTGTAATGCTGTTAAGCATAGGTGCCGTAAGGAACAAATCAAAGTTGCGAAAAAGGTATGCATCAATACCCATAGAAATTAAATTGAAGACTTTATTAAAACCTCAAAAACCAAAAACCTGCGAATTTAAGACTTTGTAAGGAATGCTAGGAACCCTGGTATTTGTTGCAGTTTCAGACATTTGCAAAATAAAGAATATCAATATGAGAAGCAGAAAATGATGAGTAATTTTTTTGCCTTTACTTAAATACTGTTATATTCTAAGCTACGTTTATTTTGTGATGTTACAGTTATGTCACATCAGTAAACTTATTGATGACGTTTATTATTCACTTCAGATCTTGGTACTGTAAAGTGTAATGAAATATTGTAACACATTACAGTATTCACTTGCATAATATTAATACTTTTGTATGTTTCATAATAAACTTTTAAATTGAATTTTTTTATGTATTTTAAGTAAATGTTTCACTATGAATTTAAGTACCAGATATCCACTAGCACCAGTCCCAGCTCCAACATCTAAGACTCTACAGCTTTTATCCTTCAGGATCTTAGTGTTTATAACCTCAGTTATAATGTAAGCCCATTTTTCACATGGATATTTATTTGCAACCTAGAAAACACACAAACAAAAACATTTATGGAAGGTAAATGTAATATGACTTCTGTCAAAATATGAAACTTCGTATTTATAAAAGTATTTGGAATGACATTAAGTAATAAATATAAGAAATAATTCACACATGCAAGGCTGTTTAATCTGAAAACACCTATCTACACATTACAGTATTGACTTGCATAATATTAATACTTTTGTATGTTTCATAATAGACTTTAAATTGAATTTTTTTATGGATTTTAAGTAAATGTTTCACTATGAATTTAAGTACCAGATATCCACTAGCACCAGTCCCAGCTCCAACATCTAAGACTCTACAGCTTTTATCCTTCAGGATCTTGGTGTTTATAACCTGTTATAATGTAGGCCCATTTTTCACATGTATATTTATTTGCAAACTAGAAACACACAAACAAACCATTTATGGAAGGTAAATGTAACTTAGACAATTAAGGCATTTTCTTAGCAAGTAATTTCTTTGATTTTTTTTAACCCTCCCTAGTCTCAATTTTCATTTCAAGAAGATGTGTTTGTATCATGACAGAACATTATCTCATTCATAGTAAAATTTCTACAAAGAAGCCACACGTCGGTTTCACAATTATATATACTGCACTAATAAATGTTACAATATACACTTTTGAGAATAAAATTCGCTTTTCCTATGACACAAATGCTTGCTAAAGAAGTATATTTATTGTGCCATAACATTGGAATGACATTAAGTAAGAAATATAAGAAATAATTTCCATATGCAAAGCTGTTTAATCTGAAAATATCTATCTACACTTCACCTAAATGAATATTATTTGTAATTGACTCAGGGCTGGCGCAACATGTTTTGCTGCCCTGTGCAAATACTGACTGTGCCGTCCATCACCAAATGAATTTTCCGTGAATCATCTCATCTGTAGGCAGCCACAGTATTATGTTCTAGCTCAGACTAGCTGTATGCTTTACCGTAGAATGCCGATTCTGTCTGACAGGAAATTTTTTGCTCAGTTAGAGAGTAGCTGATGGCCAGGAATAATATTTTGACATTCATTTTTATCGCTCCCAAGAACTTGCCATTCTGTGCAAATACATGTGCTGCGTCATCAGTTAATTTTTTTTTATTTTTGAAACCCTCCCTAGTCTCAATTTTCATTTCAAGAATATGTGTTTGGATTGTTACGTCTCTGGTCGTTTGTTAATTTCCCGTATAATTTCTTTCAGATGAAACTTTAGCGATACAAGTCCTTTCTTAAATAAAACTAGTTTATTCTTTCTCAATACAACTTTGCAATACACTTAATTTTTACAGTCACTTTCACTTCAACACACGTTATAATTCACAACGATTCACGCACTTTTCTTACGGTCACTACCGCGCTTGACTCAATTGTCTGTCTCTATCTCTGCCTGTCTGCAATTATTGTTGCCGTCACTTCTTGCCGGTCATATATATACAAAATAGAGGCGTCTGGAAAACACTCGAGCCTTCACGAACGTTCTAGATATTCATTACGTGTTACCAGCGTCACGTGAATTCCGCTGTCGTAACACTATCATGACAGGAATTTATCTCATTCATAGTAAAATTTCTACAAAAAAGCCACATGTTGGTTTCACAATTATATATACTACACTAATAAATGTTACAATATACACTTTTGAGAATAAAATTCACTTTTCACTTTTCCTATGACACACATGCTTGCCAAAGAAGTATATTTATTGTGCCATAACAAAATCTGACAAAAACAGACATAAAATTGCTACTTTTAAGTAACGCATATAATTCAAACAAATAAATTACCGTGGTATATAAAATTCGTTTCCTCGTGAAGTGAATAATGACAAACTATTTTTCTATAACAGGCATGATTGCCAAAGAAGTATATTTCTTGTGCTTTAACAAAATACGGATACCACTTATTTCTGTTTTATAAGATACCTTTTCATAGTCGTCTGCATGTTGATCATATATTTTGCATGTCTCCTCTGGTGGTCTATTTCCTTTATGAGTTGCTTCATACAGCCATGCAACTTCAGGATTCGTTTGGTGATGAGAATGTTCACACTTGGCAGTGTTGGTATCTCCATGGTGACATCCTGTACAATGAATATCACACTGACAGCAACCTGTGTTACTATGGTGACATCCTTGAGAGCCCTTTTCTTTCTGACACTCACCGTTGCTAGATTTCTCTGCTGTGTGAGAACTAGATGACATGGCTGCTTGTTTCTTACCTGGTGACTGTATCAAGCAATGTAACGGTCGAATCTGATAATTACAAATAAAAATGCAAGTTCTGAATCTGAGGTATTGGGATAAAGAAAGAGTGGTATTCCTAAAGTATTGGATAAAGTTATCATCTGATGTGTTGTAAACATTTAACAGAATTTTGATAATGTTTATAAAATGTTTAGAATTGCAGTGTAAATAATTTCCACTTAAGATCAGCTACCAAGATCTTTGTGGTGACTCTTCCTCTTTATACACAGAAGAATAAATAACTTTTGTATCTCCACTATCTGAGCAATTTCACAAAAAATATAATATAATATATATAAGTTAACAGGTTTTAGCTAATTCTTAGTCCTAAATAAATACATATTGAATAACGTTTATAGTGTTTTTTACTAGATACCAAAACACTATTTGATTATATAAATATATTTATTCCTTTTACCTGTTAACCAAAGATAACCCAAACACAGTTCCCAGCTATACAATCTTGACTGTCGTTTGTCCAGTTGCACTTTGTAAGTCATATTTCAAGTATGATGTTTGTTGGCATTGAGGGTTGAATAGTTTTTATATTGCTAACTGCTACAAGTCTAATGTTACTGTGAAAGTTACATATTCCCAGAGAATTTTTAGCACTGCTAGGCTTCTGATACGTTATAATCAGACTCACCTCTTCTTCATGAACACAAAAACACATTGGACTTACTTAAGCAAGCGATACTGCAACAATTGGACATAATATTATTTGATTTCTTTTCTATAAATTAATTATCAAGTGGAATTGAATTGCAGACAGAGATAGAAACGGACAATTGAGTCAAGCGCGATAAAGTGCGTGTATCGTTCGTTGTGAATTATAGCGTTTGTTTAAGTTAAGTACAACTGTTTGTACTGAACTAGTGCAATCAAATTTTCCAAAAACTTTGTCACTCAAATTTTTCACAACTTTTGTAGCTCCTGAGCTTTTTTTTTTGTCAATGTCAGTTCCCAGCTCTTTTATTTTAGTAAATCTTCTTTCATTGGTCTCCTGATTACATTATATATATATAATGATGAGGTGAGCCACTTTGCTTCCTGTGCATTATTTAAGCTTGTTCAGCAACTTTATCTGCATCCAAATGAAGAGATTCTGTTACTTCATAAAAAGTTTAGCTCTTATTCTGTGCTGTACACGAGTGCCTTTTCCATCTGTTATCAAGTAATATACATACAAGTCAAGTTGTTTTGTTTAGATTCTCATCAAGCATTAACACAAATTCACCAACTTGTGCCTGTGAAATCAACTGATCCATTATGTATGCCAGTCCAAACTTTGTCAAATAACCTGTTTTGTCTTCCCCACATTTGAATACTTTGCAAATATCGCTATCAAGGAATATGTACAGGAACATTGACCCAATATTTTCATTAGACTTGTACGAGTTATGCTGAGTAACAGTTTGCAGAGACCAAAGAATCTCTGCTTTGAGTGTCTCCGTGGATCCAAAAGTCTGGCATGGATTGGCAGCATATGGTTGCGTAGGCCTAGGGCTAGGCCTAGAATTAGTCGATGTATCATCACTAAGCACAGAATTTCCTACACTGGCCCCCAGTATTTGTTTCCATGGACTAGATGTGACTGTGCTATTTGACATGTAATTTGTAATTATATTTGTATGCATACACTGGGAATTAGATAAATTAGTTTTGCGTTTTCCACTTTCACTGTACGAGCAAAGCTCGGCCTTAATATCCATTGTTCCAAGTTGAAACGCCTTTTCGCACACCTTGCAATAGGTTTCGTACTTATTGTGTTGGACCAACCAATGGCTGTATCGACTGTTTTTCAGCACTTTTTGAACACACACAGTGGTTAAGGTGCTGTTACGACAGCGGAAGTCACGTGACGTTAGTAACACGTCATGATATTCTCGAAGGTTCGTACATTTTCGAGTGTTTACTAGATGTGTGGTATTCTTGTATATAAGTTTGTTTGTTTTTGAATTTCGCGCAAAGCTACACGAGGGCTATCTGCGCTAGCTGTCCCTAATTTAGCCAACTCTTGGGCTACTCTTTTACCAACGAATAGTGGAATTGACGGTCATTCATAACGTCCCCACGGCTGAAAGGGCGAGCATGTTTGGTGTGACGGGGATTCGAACCCGCGACCCTCAGATTGCGAGTCGAGCGCCCTAACCACCTGGCCGTGCCGGGCCATTGTATATAAGACCGCCAAGAAGTGACGACAACTACTGTTGCGTCAGCGAGATCACGTGACTATTCTCACGCCACCTGCTTTCTAGAACTATCCTGTACCTTGGCGAATGCTCTAGCATTTACTAGATATAGGGTAGTGTGGTATATAAAAGAGGGTGACAACGTGACGGGACAATAATGTGTGTGTAGGTAATGAGTAACTGAACTGCAGTCAGAGAGAGAGTATTGTTGAAGTTAACGTTCGTTGGTATAGCGTTTGTTATAGAGCGACTGGTGAAAATAAGTGTATCGTAAAGTTGTATTCGGAAAGAATAAACCAGTTTTATTAAGTAAGGACTTGTGTCGCTAAAGTTTCGTCGGAACGAAGTTACGGAAAGTTAATTAACGAACGGAGACGTAACAAATTGGTGTCAGAGAGTGGGACAAAAAAAATGGAAACGAGAAGCGGCAAATCAAACTACAGTATAGCAGACTTGATGGCAGCAATTCAAGAACAGCAAAAGAAACAAGAAGAATGAGAAAAGAAGCAAGAAGAACGAGAAGAGAAATTACAAAAGTTGTTAGAGGAAAAAGAAAAGAAACACGAGGAACGAGAAAATAAACAAGAAGAGAGACAACAGCAGTTGTTGGAGGAAAAAGAAAAGAAACAAGAAGAACGAGAGATTAAACAAGAAGAGAGATTACAGCAGTTGTTGGAGGAGAAAGAAAATAAACAAGAAGAACGAGAAAAGAAACAAGAAGAGAGACTACAACAGTGGCAAG
>NW_013676508.1:14186-16871 GCF_000517525.1 Limulus polyphemus
GACCCATTTAAAAATTAATAACTTCAAAAAATATTATAGATAGAACACTCCAGTTGTATTTAACTTGAAGAACAACTCATGAAGTTTTTTTTTTTTTTTTTTTTTTTGACAAGACGGTGCTACACTATACTGAAGTCTTGACCTGCGGGAGTTCCTGAATAGCACATTCTCAGAGAGATGGATTGGTGGAGATGGACCAACACGATGGTCCCCATGTTCCCCTGACATAACCTCGTTGGATATTTTCTTATGAGGTTTGTGAAATAGCTTAGAAAGCCAGAACAAGTTGTTTGGGTTCTTACTTAACATTTTAACTTCCACCCCATAAAGTCATAACAATAGAAAAAAAACTAATAAAAATGGAATAATTCCTTTAGAAATAACAACAACAAAATAATAACAATGGATAATAATGGGCTTGTGACAGAGTGAGTAAGGTGTTGGAAGAAACCTCTATTATGTCATTTTACAAAAGAACTCGGAGTTAAATATAATCGTGTTTTTTTAACTGTTTTTCAAAACAGTTTTTAAATATAACATAGCAATTGTAGTTTTAAATTAATTTCAGTAAAGGTACGCAATAAATCCTCATTTTCCTCTTAAATAAGACCTATGCGTGATATCGTGGATCTTCGTCACATAATACTGAACACTTGGAAGGAGACAGAGTACCGCCTAGACAAAAGGTGGACATGTGGAAGTGTGCTAAGACAAGAAAAAAATTTACACATTGTTCGTCAAGTTAAATAAAACCGGAGTTTTCTATCTATAATATTTTTGAAGTTATTAATTTTTAAAACGGATCAGATAAATTATGGACACCTTTTATACCCTATAAATACACTTATGATATCTTAATCTAGGTGGCCTGTTCATTATTATAATCCTGAACATTTTATCGTGTATTTTGTTATGAGTTAATTCATGAGTTGCTGACGTATGTACTGGATGATGGGAACAAAATGTTTTTTGGTTGTAATAACAAACTGATCTATGCAGTTTTGTGGATTTTGACTGTTTTCATATTCTCGGATAAAGTCGAAAATAGTATTTTTGCTGCTTCTATCATGGGGTTGTTTTCATTATTCATAAGTAAGTTAACTGGCGTTTTGGGTATGTGTAATCCAATGAAGGGTTAACTGAGTTGTCGATTTGAATAACCTTCTAATGTGATATTTGCAGCATCGCTGTCCATTCCGGCTCCAAGTAAAGTAGTCAAACACACGTCATCGAATTTTCTTAGTCATACAAACTTGTTTTTGATCTGTATTAACATAAAATATTAGGGTCGTGAGAGGGGTATAGGATTACGTTTCTCGAGAACCACGTGGCTTGACTTTCTTATAGAATGTTCCCTTTAACATTTGACCGACCTTGTAACCACCTTGAAAAATATGAAGAAACTCTAAATTACCAATTTTTCTTTCTTTCTAGAATGACTGCAAATTCTCAAAACCACTGTGTTTACTTGGAATAGTTTATGGCTTGTAACATTTTTATATCTCTTTTCTACATAATTTTGTTTTATTGCCCTTTTGAACCGTGTTTAACTAAAACACTCGGCGAGTGCTCAGCCCAGTCTACCGTATTTACTAACAATTCGCGGCTTGTGCGCGTTCACTGTCAGTCTTTGATGAAATTTAAGCATTAAACTTTCACAGTCATGCTTCTGATACCTTAAATATATTGTCTATGTATTCAAAAATGTATCTAAGAACACAGAATAATAAAAAAGTAACAAGCCAACAATATCCTATAACTATTATGATTTATCTGGCATTCTAATTAATTATTGCATAAGGGCGTTAAAAATCCATTAGATACTGGACCTGACCAGTTTCATAGAAATGTTCAAACTGAGTGAGCTATGTCTTTTACACCATAGCGAAAAAAAGCCTGAATTTATGTAACATTCATAGATTAAAACTTTGTCTTTCTATTGGATATAAATTAGATGAGGTAAAACATCAAAATTATTTATTGGTTAATTCTGAAATAGAGTATTGTTACGTCTCCGTTCGTTAGTTAATTTTCCGTAAAAATTCTTCCCGAAGAATCTTACCGATACAAGTCCTTTCTTAAATAAAACTGGTTTATTCTTTCTGAATACAACTTTGCGATACACTTAATTTCACCAGTCGCTCTATAACAAACGCTATAATTCACAACGAACTTCTCACGTGCTCAACAATATTCTTACTCATTACCTCCCGTTGCTTCTTGGCCGGTCTTATATATATACAAGACTACCCCAATCTAGTAGTCTTCCGACATTTCATGAAGGTTCGAGAAGGAAGTGGCGTGATACTAGCGTCACGTGACCTGCGTTGTCGTAACACTGCCCCTTCCTTAGTATTGTTCGTCCCGAACAATAGCCACTTACATTAAACCAATAACAATTAACAATAACTTAATTAAATGTACAGAATTACAAACACAAAATTACAATTCAACAAAGTCTCTTAATTTTACGGGACGTATCTTCTTCCGTACTGGTCTCTGTCTCGTTGGCTTCTGCTTCATATTGGGGTTCATCTGCTTCATCAGGAAATGTTCTATCGTCGATAACAGTCACATCAGTGGTAGTAACTTCATCAAGAGCTTCACCGTTTCCCTTCTCAAAACTGAGTAGAATTTCTTCTTTGACGGTGGCTTCTTCAGGTGATACCTCTTCAGCAGCGTCAT
>NW_013676509.1:0-15118 GCF_000517525.1 Limulus polyphemus
ACAATCACGGCATGCAAGACATTTTTCAGAAGCGATGAGCAAAAAAGTATACCTAATAAGAATCTGAACAGTTTTCGTGTAGAAAGCGTGGCTTGTTTGAAATAATTTTAGGTTTTTTTACATAAAAATTTGAAAAGACAAGTGGTCTCATTAGGAAAAACGTACTTACTGGGGTAAGAAATTTTTATTATAATAATGGATACTTATGCAACAGGAAATTGTCCATTTTATCCCTGGCATATCAAAATGATGGTGCTCTACTGACTGATTTATTCTTTGCAAGTTTTTGCTTTTATACCTAACTTGTAACTTAAACCTAGACGCCTATTAACAGTGGCGTAGCTAATTGTTCCACTCGGGGCGGGGGCAGAGGGAGGGGGTAAGAAAATTTTAAGAGGGGACCAATGAATTAAAAAGCTGAAATTGATCTAAATTGTTTATAAAATGGTCACTATATCACATCAAATGTATTAGTGTTTGTAAAAGTTTTATTTATTAATTGATACAAAACGAGTTTATTATATATATAAAAGTTGAAAAACATTAATTGATCAATATGCTTAGAATTTTTTACGGAGAGCCGAGCCCCCTTGGCTACGCCTCTGTCTATTAAAGTAGTTTTGTGATTGAACCAACCTGATATACCTTGAGAAGCTGAATTTAACAGTAAGTTCAGAAGATTTTCACCAACCTTAGTTGAAACTTTGTAGAAACTGTTTGATAGGCTTAATGATAAACATCAGTTTTCTAGAAAGTTATTATTCAAAAGACCGTAACTATAGGACAAACTTTTAACACACAACTACAAGTAATTAATTTATACATTTAATGACAACATAGACAGTAACTTTTAACGATATATCCAAAGGATAATTTACGGAAAGCTATTTGAGATGCTAGAGCAGAAAATATAAAGCTTTTTATCTATTAGGCTATCTCTCAATATTTCACATGTCTCAACTTTCTTTAATGTCAGTAGTTGGGTTAATTTAAAGAAAAAGTGGAGAATTTCCATAACTGGATCACAAATTAACTTAGTTTTCACATTTTAGATGGATAATTTTAAAGTAAGTGAAGATAAGACCACCAGAATAATCCCATGAGAATTTGACCTGAGTTTTTTTTTTTATTCATTATTTATTTAATTGATATAAATAGCAACAGCTTCTGTTCAGATTTATTGATTACAATAAAATGGTGCTAAATGTACTCTAATTTTGAAAAGTACAAGGTAGGGAATAAAGATGGAAAAAATTGAAAGGAATCCCAAATTTAGATATAGAATACTGGAGTTGCACAAAGGTAAAAGGTTTGTAACCTGGCGTGAAACCAGTCAAAAAAAGAATAATGATACACAGAGAGAGAAGGTTTGAAGTCTGATTTGAAAATAGAGCCAACAGGGGCTTGAATACGGGATCGGATTAATTAACTAAAAGACTGAATGACCATGAGGCTACAACGTGAAAAGGCCAGTTTCTTTTTTAAATCTTGTCAGATAATGTGATTACTTGACAACTGCAGTATTTTAGAAGCATTGTGTTAGAAAAAGGTTTATTTGATGATTAAAATTACAATGTAAATAAATAGATCTTCATAATATATATATATATATCTTCGTAAGTGAAATATTTAATTATAAAGCTTACATGTAAACATTGTGTTATATTACGAAGAAAAACAAGCGTGGAATATTAGTTTGTAATATCAATAACTTAATATTTCGGAGTTTAAGGCTATGGTCAACAAAGACGACAACATAAACGCAAATGGAACTGAGCGTTTTTTTAAATATCTTAAGTTTGTTTGAGTGATCAAACGAACAAGTTTAGAATCAATTTTGAGTACTGAGGACACGTAATAACTTTAGAAGTAGAAGTAAATTAATTCTTTGCACATTTATTTTATATTTAATTATTAATTCATGGATTGGGTTGTCGAATATCAAGTGCGTGATAACTGTTGCTGATAATGTTAGATTATTATTATGGATTATTTTAAACATTTATTACATTGAAATTTAATTTGTTTTCACTTTTTGGAAAATGAGGGGTGACCTTAATGAGTCAAATGGCCACTTTCGTCAGAATTTGTTAAAATTCCATAAGTCTCCCAATCTGTGGGGCGCGGGCTCGAATTCCTGTCACCAAATATGCTCGTCCTTTCAGCCGTGGGGGTCTTATAAAGTGATTGTCAATCAGACTATTCGTTGGTAAAATAGTATCCCAAGAGCTGACTAGCTGTATTCCTTCTAATCCATCACTGTTAAGTTAGGAATGTCTAGCTCAGATAGCCCTGCAGTAGCTTTGGGTGAAATTCAAATCAAATTAATTCTTCCACCATTTGTAAATTTTCTACTCGGAACGTACTCGTAATGGTGCTTGAAGTCACTTTATCTTCACATAAAACTGATTAATTACCAATACGTACGGTTAGCGGTATTAGAGTTATTAGTTGTTCGCGATTATGGGCGTCCGTAGAAATTATTCTAGGGGGTGGGGGTGTAGGCAAATTAGTGTGAAATTGTGAATTGAATAAAAATTCATATACGTATTTTGAATGAATACAGAAAGAATTATGTTCCTCATTTTTCCAGAGGAGGGCAAGTACCCCTTTTTTTGCCCCTCCCGCGGACGCCCATGTTCGAGGTTGTGATTTTTTGACCCTCATCAGTTGAGTAAATATCTATGAATATTACTAATATGATATGCTTGGTATTGATGAAAAAACAACACAAAAACGCAGTTCTAGTCTAATCTTTATTGTTAAAATTAAAATTAATAATTTAAATATATATATAAGAAAAAAGTTCGTCGATAACAAAAAAATAAGTAAGAAATGTAACTTTGCGATTTCAACTTTCCGAATAGTAGACTAAAACATATTTTGATTTTTCGGTTTATAGTATGTTAGTATTCTTAAATAATTGTCTCATCACAGTATGTGTCTGGTACCTGTTGTTGTGTAACTTAAACATATGACGTGAGCACGTGAAGGTTTCGTGATTCCCAGGGAGAGCAGGTGAACGTGGGAATGAAGCAAAAGTGGCGCAACTCGCTACAATTATATCGAGAACAATATATTTGGAACTTTACACCAATATAATACATTCAATGTTTGAAGTTATCAAAAATGTTTGCCATTAAACTGTCCAAGTAAATGTAATTTCACAGCATAAATCTATTGTACTGAGTTGATTGCATGGTATTTCACATAGTGCTAATAAAATATTGAGATATTACAATAATTCAAAATTTAGAGGTGACGGACAAATTCTGACAACATTTATGAAATCAGCACCATCAAATTATTCCGAATCAGTTAAGTTTTCTCCAGAAAAAAAAAAAATCTGTTGTCCAGTGAAATCAGAGATAACATTAGGGGGAAACCCTATGAAAGTTCGACCCCAAAATGCACTTTAATCGTGCAAAACACGTCATATGAAAGACAGATCGATAAAATCTAGCTTAGATTTCTTTATATTAACAGTGTAAATGTATTATTTTTTCAATTATTTAAGAATAAACTTAAAAATCAATGTATGTTTTAATTATGGTAGAATTCCAACGTTATTGCGGTGGCGCTGGCATCAAATTTAAAACAGTGTCATGGCGCTATTATTTGTACAAAGCATCAAATATTAAATTGTACGTATATGTGTGACTCGACATTTTAAATTCTGACTCAAACTTAAAGTAATTAAGCCAGTAGTGTTATTATTTGTTACGACTGGAGTGAAAATGAACTACATTACAATCATTTGGCTCCTGTCCACGTTTATTCTGTCATTTACCGGCATACTTGTGTTGTATTTTCCTATTCATGTTCCACAGATTTTAAGAAGTTTCTTTAAATATGGAAAAGCAGCAGAACCGTATGAGAAATATTATCATTTTCTTCGTGTTTTAGAGCTCCCAAAGAGGTAAGGATAATTTTTTTTATTAAATGTTATAAATTGACCGTTTGTGAAACAGTAATATTAGCATACTATTATTTAGTATTACTATTAGTATTAGACCTAAAGCCATAAGTTAACATTATGTATAATTATAAAATAGTTACAAAATTGTAATCCATTGGCATGTTATTGTTAATATACGCGTGTATTATTTGGATATCAGTAGACTTATGCTCACTGCTAATGGATGAAACACTGGGTTTGGTTTTTACAATATATTTACGTAACCTGTAGACAACAACTGAGTAAGGAATGGTTTGGCTCTCCAAGTTCAAACTGTAGTTGTACGTTCGCCTTTTAGAAAAGTAAAAAATTTGAACACCTTTTTATTTTAATAAAATAATCGACCCTCCATTTAAACTCCTGTAATTTTTAAAGTTCTGGCCTCTACTATTGCCTATGGCAATTCACTCGAAGTTTCTTGTAAGTTGTAGTGTAGATTTCTGCGTAATAGTGGTTTAGTCCAGGTATTGAATAGTGTGAACAAGGTTTCTTATAGTCGTTTGGTTATACTGTATATATACATGTAAGTGGTTAGTATTGCTATTATATTATTGACTCTTTTAGATTCCTGTGTATATTAACTAGTGTGAGAGGACTATCTGCTACTATTCATTTTGTGTTAGGTTTTTCAAATATAATGGAGAGAGTCAGTGTTGCAGAATAGTTGAACACGAGGTAGACTGAAAGATTTCATTAGAACCTAAACCTTTTACTTTAATTAAACCTGGCAGGAACATATCAGCTAACCCCTGCCTTAAATTTCAGTAAATTGGCTGAGTGTCAGTCTTGCAATATGTAAAATTAATTTTAATTTACTGAGTATTACCATAAATACATTGTCTTGATCAAGTTTATATTCAGTTCTGATTAAGCCCAACATTAATCTACATTAAAAAAAGAAAAACAGTTAAGTCAGTATCTTATGAATGCTATCTCTGAAGGCAGCATTATATTCACTGAGATGGGTGTGTTGTTTTTATTCATCACTATAGAGAAACAAATGGCTAGAAATACTTGACCATACTTCTGCTAGGGTATTTATTAAAATACGCTGTCCAATGACTATCTCTCCAATCTTCCAGATGGGTGGAAGATTTGTAATCAGTGTTCTGAAGATTTTGGACTTCATGATACCCGGGAGAGTCTGACTACACACACACACTAATTAGTAAACAACAAATATATAGATAAATATTACAAATTTAGCTTTTGAGGCAAAGACATTTTTCAAGGAGGGAACTTACATCAACTAACAACTTGTTTTTCTTCAGTTTTCAAAGAAAGTTATTGGCTTAACTAGTATAGTCTCATGCTAATGAGGATTTTTGTGATTGACTTACAAAAAGACTACATTTTGTGTGAATGAAATCTTTTTTAGCAACAAAAAGCCCACATTTTCTCTGTAAACAAAACTTATTACAGTTGTACAGTAAATTCCAGTTTAAAATTTTCTAAATCTTGAGATTTCTAAGATATTTATTTGTGAGAAATTCATAAGTAATTTAGAAAACTTGTTTTAGAAATATTTCTTTTATCTAAGTTTTAATTCGTTTTCTTCTGTTTTTTCAGTTGGTTTGTTCACTTCTACATATTTGCCAGCATACTGTATTCATTTGTGACTTGGATGATATGTAGTGTGTATTTTCAGAAGAAACAAGTCCCAAGTTTTGTATTAGATTTGTTACATATATTTGCAGGACCAAATCAAAGAGCAAGTGGTAATGTATATCATTTATTTAGGCTTTTCTTTTTTTAATTCCGTAATTGCTAAAATGATGAGGTGCATTGATTTAACACTTGTTGTGATGTTTATTTTAATGAATTTAGAAAAAACAAAAAAAAGTACTGGATGAAATAGCTTGAAATTTGATATAAACTTTCTAAAGATTGTGTAGCTTCTGGAAATATTCTTATATGTAATATTTGGATAAATTTGCAGCTTTGAAAATTTTAAACATTTCAGTGATTCTCTTTTTAAAAAAAACACTTAGAAATGTCTACCTTGGTTGTAGATTTCAGTTACTGACTTTTTTTGTCTTCTAATTTCTTGTAAAAGTTTCCTATAAAGTTTTTATTGTATAAAACTGTAATTTTTTGTTTTTTAATTTGAATATTTTGCACCCACTTTCACGGTATTTATGATCGCTGGTATACAATGATAAGAAAGCAGACTTTTTTTAAATTGTTGATCAGAAGGTTTCATTTAATATACATGTAATAAATTTTGAACTCGTGACATTTATGTTCTTTTAAATTTCTTTTTGGTGATGTTTTTTGCCTATTTAAGTAGTTTCTTAGGCTTGCTAGGCCTAATGTAAACACAGCCTAACAAACAGTGGTCTTGCCAGTGAGAAAAACTTTGTACATGAATTTTTCAACTTGCTTGGTATGGTTTACTTGTGGTATTTATAATAAACAATTTTCATCAATATTGAATGTTTCCTTGTGCTTTTTGGTAGTTTAAGAGAACTAGACAAAAACTTGGGTCATCATTTGTGCTTTTTGGTGCTTGTATTGCTAAAATACATACAAGCTTTAAGAATATATAATTATATTATCCAAGTTGAATCACAGTAAAAATTCAGCTCTAACTCTTTAGAAATAGATTTACAGATTGATAATTTTCTTGGAGTGTCATTTCAATGGATAGAGTAGACATAATAGATTTGAGAAATTTAATAAACTGTTGTACTGTCCACGCCTTCTATTAAGGACTGATTTAAAAATTTCTTCTGGTAGATTTGAGTTACTACAATTGTCTAAATGAAGCTACATTGAGAAAACTAATTTTGTCTAAGATATTCTGGATCCCAGAGATTCATTTTTGATACAGCTTCTACACTTAGGTTATTTACAAGGGTTAATTTCTATCTAATTAAGAAGATGATTAAGAAAAGTAATTAAAAAATATGAAATTTAAAAACAGGTACAAGTTACATGTATGTGTAGATGATATCCGTAATGAGTCTTACATAAATTTTTCAATGTATTTTGTTTAAACGTAATAATTTTGGTTTTACTTTCTGAAATTTTTTTAAACCTCAAATGTTATCTGCAATAGCGTATGAATAGTATACTTACATAAAAATGTAAACTGGTCGTTTTGTTCTTTACAGCTTCTCCAGAAGCGGTAGTGCTTGTGGAATCTTTACTTCTACTTCACATATACCAACGTTTGTATGAATGTGTGAACGTCAATGTGTTTTCTGCGGGAAAAATTAATATTCTGCATTACTGTGTTGGCCATGGCTTCTATGTTGGAGTCGCCCTGACAATCCTGGAAGAAGCACCAGGATTTTCTTTGAATGGTAAATTTTTATTGTAAGTTCACTCATATTCAAAGTAAAAAAGAAGTGTTTTTTTTTCCCATGAAAAATTAAATTTTACTTGGTTTTTTTTCCATATGTTCACTTAATTAAAAATATAATTAACACTAGATTTATTTTATCAAAATTCATGCTTATTTATATATGTGCACTGGGAAATATATGTCCCAGCTGCAGTGAAAGGGTTAAAGCAATACGAAAAAAGCTTCTTAATTAATAGTATATTTTTTGGTACATGATACTGTATTGGGCAAGAAATAAATTGTGGCAAACAAATGATGATTATAATTCATAAGATGTTATCCATAATGAGATAAAAACAGTTATAAAAGAAGCAAACCCCCACATCCTTACCCCCAATAGTTTATTGGTATAAAAATTAGGAATCTGGTGATTAGTCACGTGGTCCAAAGGTCTGAGATGCAAGTTATTGATGGTCCAAAGGTCTGAGGTACAAGTTATTGATGGTCCAAAGGTCTGAGATGCAAGTTATTGATGGTCCAAAGGTCTGAGGTACAAGTTATTGATGGTCCAAAGGTCTGAGGTACAAGTTATTGATGGTCCAAAGGTCTGAGGTACAAGTTATTGATGGTCCAAAGGTCTGAGGTACAAGTTATTGATGGTCCAAAGGTCTGAGGTACAAGTTATTGATGGTCCAAAGGTCTGAGGTACAAGTTGTTGACGGTCCAAAGGTCTGAGGTACAAGTTGTTGACGGTCCAAAGGTCTGAGGTACAAGTTGTTGACGGTCCAAAGGTCTGAGGTACAAGTTGTTGACGGTCCAAAGGTCTGAGGTACAAGTTGTTGACGGTCCAAAGGTCTGAGGTACAAGTTGTTGATGGTCCAAAGGTCTGAGATGCAAGTTATTGATGGTCCAAAGGTCTGAGATGCAAGTTATTGATGGTCCAAAGGTCTGAGATGCAAGTTATTGATCATTCAACATCAAATTAATATATTGGTCTCATGCATTCTCATCTTATTTGTTACTTTGGAGAGCATTGTAGTTTAAAGTGGCCCTACAGATAAATACAGAAAATTTACCAGCTCACACTTGTATCACTGTGTACACTGACAACCTGAAGATGTTAGATGCCAGTGTTGATCTGCCAGAAGTGGGCTTTATCCTGAGACCGACACACCATTGTTGCTCACCTTGATTAATCTGTTATCATTTCTGTACATAAGCATGATATTTTTAACCCTATTCACTGCACTGAACCCTCTCTCTCACAAGAAGTAGTTGAAACTGGACCATGTTAAATTAGACGACCACAATTTTTACTGTCATCATTGTGTTAATTTTTTTCTTTCAAAAAATGAAAACAGTGTTAACTGAGCCTGTGTTTTGACCTGTGTATATTTTTATTTTGTCACTCAATTTTTCACACAAACTAGTACTTTTCAACTACAATATTTATTACACAATGTGTCAAAAAATATTTGTTGGAAAATAGTTCATGTCACGTACTAAATATGAACACGCTGATACACAACACAAGTAAATTGTTGTGTGTGATGGAATAAAGTGTTAATTTTTTTTTTCAGAGGAAATTATTTATGTATTCATTCTTTATTTAAAATTTTGTGTCTTTTATAACTCAGAACACAAAGCACTCGGTTTATAAATAGTTTTCCATTTAGGCCGTCATCTACAATACAAGCAGATAGCTGCTGCCTGTTTAGTCGGGCTTGCTGCAATTGTAGGGTGCCTTTCTTTGAAACTGAAATATTTGCACAGGACAAACAATTTGGTCAGATTTGTAGACAGATAACAGATGCATTTATTTCTAGAAGGCATGGAACCAGAAACATTCCCATTTTCATAAAGCACTATAATACATGTAATGGTATTCAGAACATAGTAACTCCTATTTACTCCTATGGGACTCCTATTTACTCCCATCACTGCCTGTAATGATTATACTACGAGTTTGAGGATCTGTTAGTGATTTTTTTACGTATGCAGTTGAAACTGATACTTCACATTAGACTTTTGGTGATTTGTTTTTTTTTACGTCTTTAAAAAATTGCCGTAAGACTGAAATTTTACAGCACATATTTATTTTAATAGTTTGGATAAAAGATACTAAAGGGCAAATTGAAACATCTGAATAAACAACTTTATCTTGTGCAAATAAATAAAGTTTTTATTCAGATTTATATCTTTTATTACCTTTTTTATCTGAATGAATTGTTTCTTTCCATGTTGTGCTAAACAACAACAGCTTAATGATTTTTTTTGTTTGTTTCAAGTTGTCAAGTAAATGGTTCATGCTGCTTTTGAAGAATCAGATCTTCATGTTTAACAATATGCACGTGGAAATTAATTTTTTATCAATCAAAGTTGATATCCTTACACTAAAGTATCGTTGTGGGTGAGCGGTAAATTTACAAACTTATAACGGGAAAAATCTGGAGTTTAATTTCTCCTGGAAGACAGATAGCCTGTTGAAAGCAATGACAATCTTTCACTAAAAGCTATCATACTTTGGGTATCCTTTGTTTGTAATTAATCTAATACTAGCAGTTTTAATATTAATATTGAAGTGCAAATATAATTAAAAATAGTCTGTTCAGTTTGAAAATTTATCTTGGCAAAACTACTTTGTACATTGTGTATCAAGGTGTTACTATACGTGTTCGTATCTTTTTTATAAAGCTGAAATTAAAAAGTTATACAGAAAATGATACAGGTTAATAAATCAACCTTTTTTTTTATATAATTAAGTATTTTCATTTCCAGCTAAACTTGGTCATAAAATAAAAAATAACCAAGTTAGAAGTACATTTTCTAGTGTTTTTCATGTCAATAAAACATCATGTTTTTAAAAATGTTAATTTTACTTGAAATTCCAGAGACTCGAGAATTAACTCACTATAGCTGGTCATCAGTGAAATGGTACCAGGCTTTTGGAGTATTGCTAGGACTATGGGGTATCTACCTTCAGCATTCCAGTCATGTAATCCTCGCCAGTCTGCGTAAAAATTCCAAGGGTAAGAAAATTACCACAAGATGTTTTGTTTGCGTGTGTGTGTATTTCTATTGCCTTATGCATTGTAAATGAATTAGTTTGTTTAGAAATTAAGAATTAAAGATTCTTTGTTTCTTGAAAAGAATCTGCAGATAAGGGGAAAACGAGTACAATTCTTGTAACTTGAACATTTAACTGATAAAAAGTATTAATTGGGTGAAGTATTTTGTGTATTATTACTACTAAATATTCATTACGTAGTAACTACTTAAAAGTTTGGATATGGCTCGAATGAGTAATGAAGGAAAGTTTTTTTTAGAAATGTACAATGTCCCGATGAGCTCATGTTATCCCAAAGCATAAGTTTATATTTGTTAAAAATATCATCTGTCTCGATGTTTTGTTTCTCGTGTGATTTTTTTTTTTCCTTCTCTTTCTCCAATTTTATTAGGACAGCCAATTTAAGACTTTTAATAGACTGCAATTGCTTGCTGAATGGAAAGGAGATGAAATTTTGGCTTCTATACTGAAGCCTTCTTCGGTAGTGAAGGCAAAAACGTTGTTCTCTTTTATTTAGACAGACAGTTGTAGATTTCTGGATGAGCTAAAATGATTTAACAATATTTGGTTCAATCAGATTTTATGCTGATAACAAAGGATGTCATTAGTTTGCTGTATTTGGTATTCATAAACATTGATAACTTGAGAAAAAAAAAAAACGTTCATTGATGGTGACTTTTAAACTAGTGTTAATATATTTCATCACACTTCTAGTGAATGAGATTTTTTTTAAATCTTACCCTCAGTTGTGACTGTATTGACATTTAAACTGGTGTTAATATATTTCATCACACTTCCAGTGAATGAGATTTTTAAATCTTACCCTCAGTGTCAGTTGTGACGTGTTGACATTTAAACTAGTGTTAATATATTTCATCACACTTCCAGTGAATGAGGATTTTTTAAATCTTACCCTCAGTTGTGATGTATTGACATTTAAACTGGTGTTAATATATTTCATCACACTTCTTGTGAATGAGGATTTTTTTTTATCTTACCCTCAGTGTCAGTTGACTTATTGACATTTAAACTAGTGTTAATATATTTCATCACACTTCCAGTGAATGAGGATTTTTTTAAATCTTACCCTCAGTTGTGACGTATTGACAATTAAAATAGTGTTAATATATTTCATCACACTTCTAGTGAATGAGGATTTTTTTATCTTACCCTCAGGCTCAGTTGTGACGTATCACCACCAGTTACCAAGTGGAGGATGGTTTGACTGGGTGTCTTGTCCTCATTATTTTGCAGAAATTGTTATATACATGGCTATGAACCTTATTTTAGGAGGTCACCATGGGAATTGGTGGTTAGTTTGTTTGTGGGTTATCTGCAACCAGGTTCTTGCTGCAATAATGTCTCACCACTGGTACAAGAGCAACTTTAAAGAATATCCAAAGACCAGAAGAGCCATTGTTCCTTTCATTCTTTGAAATACCGAATCATAACTCCATATATTGTTTTGTTAGACCAAAGAAGGTTTAAACAATGTTTTGCTGTTGTTACTTAAAATGTTTATTCCTGATATAAAGTTTATTGTTTGAATTACGACTCAGCTTGTATTTACTTAACATTTATTTGCAAATAATTTTTAACATGACAGGTTGCTCAATATGCCTTTAAACCCGCTTCTCGTAATAATTATGTAGAATGTTAATATATATAACGTAATTCATGAAATACAGCATAATATGGTGGTTAGCAAGTAACCTCATAAGCATATTTATGTATATTTAATTTCCTTTTTTTGAAAAAAAAATTTAGTTTACTTTAAAAAAAGATTTATTTCATTGACCACAAATACCGAAGAAGACTAAAATGCAACACTCTGTAAAAATGGAAATGTGTTTTTCTGTGAGATGTCTTACATTTGGGAAACGTGGGAACCTGTCATTTAATTAAGATAAATACTAAGTACAAGACAATAACGAATGAACTGACACATTTAAATATAAACGTTTTTCCAGTTTATTCTTTTGGGGCACTAGCATTTTTGAGCAGATGATCTAAAGTAAAGACCTTGTTACGGTTGAATTAGGCTTAGAGTCTAATTCGGTTGTAACACACACACAAAAAAAAAAGAAAACTTTTAATCTTGGAAATTTAAATGAAATTATGGAATGGTTATTTTGGGAGTTGTGTTTTCCTAGAAACTGGACAGTTTATATTTCTACAAATCATTTTGTGGCTGAGGGAAGAAGTGTTGCATCATTATGTTCATGAATACCGAACCATAACCTAGTCCCCCAACCTATAGTGCACGTAAGAACCTGAAAATGTTAATTAAAAAGAAATAAACCCCTCGCCCTAAACTTTGAGGGCAATATCAATGTGTTACTAACATATTGTTGACTCACTCTTGAATTATGCCGTTTGGTTTTTCTTTTAATTAATTGGAAAAAACAACTTTTTCTTTAAAACTATATCCATTTCGGGGTATGCTGTTGACTCCAGGGTCTAACTGGGAATGGGAGCATGCAACATAAAAACGTTGGGAATCATTGACCTGGACTTCCACTCGCAAACAGAAGTCAGAGTTACATTTACCATGTTTTCGTTTCCCGACTCTCGTTTCGGTAGGGTCAAAAATAAAAGCACAGATGCGGACCATTTTTGAGGAATTTATTATTTACAAAACAAACAAGTTTAGACATGATATTATATTTAGCTAACTCGAAAGTTTATGTGTGTTACACAGAAACATACAAAAAATTTACATAGAATACATACCATCAACAACACAGGATTATCTGTGGTATTTTTTAGATTATGTTGTCACAAGCAGCTCTTTTTATTGTTGCAAAAAAAGATACTAATGTGACAGTAAATATTTTGCGTGTCCCTGCTTGTACTGATATAAAAACTTGTACAGTAATCTGTTCTGACAAAAATACTGGTTTGTGATATTTCGGACGATTTTCTATTTGGAATATTGAGTAAGCTTGTGGTAATTGACGTGTTTTTTTGATACGAGTTGAAAAACCAAGACGCCATCTTTATAGGTACTAAAGAACTAAAGCTGCCTGGGAATTATTTTATTAGCAAGAGATGTTTGTTTGTCGTTAAGCAAAATTTCACAATCCGTGCAGTGACCACTACAGGTATCGAAACTCAGTTTTTGGCGTTATAAACCTTCATACTTACCACTGGGGAGCATTAATAAGATAAAATTGACAGTTCTTTATTTTTGGGGTTTGTGACGTACAGGAACGGCACCTTCTCAATTTCTTTGGTTAGCGAGGTGTTTCTGTACTGGTGCTAACAACAGTTTTAATCGCAACTAACAGATACCTCTATTTGAAACACTTGAAAATGCAATAACTCTATTCAATATTAATCGTAGGCAGTATAATAATGCCCAGCATGGCTAGGTGGTTGGGGCGCTCGAGGACTACACGAGGGCTATCTGCGCTAGCCGTTCCTAATTTAACAGTAAAAGACTAGAGAGAAGGCAGCTAGCTAGTCATCACCACCCACTGCCAACTCTTGGGCTACTCTTTTACCAACGAATAGTGGGATTGACCGTCACATTATAACGCCCCCCACGGCTAAAAGGGGCGAGCATGTTTGGTGTGACGGGGATTCGAACCTGCGACCCCCCAGCTTGCTAGAAAAGCGCCCTAATCACCTGGCCATGCCGGGCCTGAAAATTAGAGACTGATATTGTTCAACCTTAGGGGTGGCGTCTGATTTGGTTATTTCGAACCCGCGACCCTCAGCTTGCTAGAAAAGCGCCCTAATCACCTGGCCATGCCTTGCCTGAAAATTAGAGACTGATATAGTTAAACCATAGGGGTGGCGTCTGATTTGGTTATTTAGTCCACGTGAACACGATAAGGTTTTTTTTTCAGGTTAAAAGGTCCAAATCCATTTTAAAACTAGTTGTACTTATTCTGAGAAGACATAATATAGCTCGGTTAAGTTTCAGTATTTAATGAACTTCTTTAGACCCCCCCCTTCTTTCTTTTTTTTATCCGTCTGAGCCGTCACTTTACAACACGTCAAAATGGGCGTCAAAATCACATCCTGGATTTGAGGAATTTCAGAGCGTTAATAGAAGCTTCCAGACAAGGAAGTCTACAGCTACTAAGGAAGTTACATATGTAAATATAAAGCTAGTTTAGAATTGTTTGAAAAATTCAATTTTAATAACAGTAAGTGTTTATATCATTCGGCAGCTATTTAACCTTTTTTTTTTTGAGAAGACAAATTCTGCATATCACATTAAAAGAACATATGGTGTACTTCCTAATGTATATAGCTTTAATCCTGGGGGCGGGAATCGACAGGTAGTTTCTTCCACAAAGTGTATCGGCAGCATTCAACACAGACTTCCTGATATTTCACCTCCTTACCAGCCAATAGAATGTCTGGAAAATTCATCATCTACATGTGTCGTTCAACATAACACAATCACAATAATCGTGAGTGTTTGAAAGAGTCATTGTTATAAATATTACCATCCCAGACAATGATTTGGCTAAAGATTTCACGGGTTATAGCCAAAATCATCATTTCCCTCATTTTAATTGGAAAAAACCCTTACGCTTCCAAAAGTCAACCAGAACAACACCAAATACATAATCTTCCAGATTTCGAACATTACATTGAAAATGTTCGATTCTTCTATAACAAGACCTTTGATCAGTTGAGAACCTTGCTGTCGTCCCCTCAGATTCCTGAACGCTACTGGGGAGGCTTTATTCAACAACCATCGGATATGGTAAGCGAATCAACCGATTTACATATACTTTTTTTCTGTCCAGATTTTTGGAAGATTTACAGGTTTCACTAGCCACAT
>NW_013676510.1:0-2210 GCF_000517525.1 Limulus polyphemus
ATTACATTCACGTTGTCACCCTCTTTTATATACCCGACTACCCTATATCTAGTAAATACTAGAGCATTCGCCAAAGTACAGGATAGTTCTAGAAACAGTAGTCATGTGACTCGCTGACGCAACATTACCTTCAATTTACAATCACTGTAATATTTTATACAGTTAGGCCTAGCTACTTTTTCACTTCTGTTGGTACTGCTATGCTTATTTCCTTTTTTAGGCTCATAATAAGTTCGCAGTAAACAGTAACCCTAATGAATTATGTTATTGTAAGAAATAAGTTATCATGGCCGTTCAAATTTCTGATCTTTTACATCAAATGATTCAAATCTATGCTGCTTTATCTACAGTCATGTTTATTATCAACGCCTCAGTAGCATGAAATACAATTACTTAAATATGCGTTTTGTCACTCATAAAATTACAAGTTAAAAATTAAGTGGAACGCTGAAACTTCATAAAAACTGTAATCATTATACATTTTTACCTTGCTCGAAATGTGGACAGCGACGTCTACAGATTATCTATAAGCGTGTGTTCACTGTAGTATCGTTTATATATGAAAGGGAAAGAAAAAATGATCTTATAAATAATGTATAATTTTGTCTTTTTTTTTTGTATATTTTGTAAGTGTTTGTTGGGTAAATAACCGATTTTAACACTAACACAGCTTACCGCCTAACTTAATGCGAACAACTTGTTTTTATGATTATTTGCGTGATTTAAAATAGGGCAACTAACAATGCCCAAGTGTACTGCTAACAAATTCTCTAGTTCACCAATGTGTTTGGCTTGCATTATTTCTCAAACATTCGATAAATCTCGTTTAAAATAGTACAGAATTAATTACAACAGGTGGTGCTACTTTTCCCATATTCGGTTGTCAGCCCCAGGAGGTTCTTTAAAGGCGTATCCTCCCAATGGCTCAGCGGCAAGTCTGAAGGCTCATAACGCTAAAATCCAGGTTTTGATACCCGTGGTGGGCACAGCACAGATAGCCCATTGTGTAGCTTTGCATTTAACAACAAACAAACGAAATTTATAAGCGTGCAAATCTCGTGTCTATATTTTTGGGGGGCAAATAAATTTTATGTGCGTTTTTTTTTTAATCTTGATTGTTTGCAAGCAATGTGAACAGTGATCTTGTTCAGATCTTTTCTTCTCCTCTCTAAAGAGCTATTAATATACAAAACCTCCGTTCATAAGTTACAAGCTCGTACTTGTACAGTAACTTTGAGGTATGGGGGAGGGTAGGCAGCCTATTCCCGGTGAGAGACATGAAGTAGGCTGAACAAAACAATTGAGGAGCGCTATAAAGTGATGGTCAATCCCACTTTTCGTCGGTAAAGAATATCCGAAGATTTGAGGGTGGGTGGTGTTGACTAAATGTCTTCCTTCTAATAATGGCTGGAGACTGAGGGTGGGTGGTGTTGACTAACTGTTGCCTTCCTTCTAATAATGGCTGGAGACTGAGGGTGGGTGGTGTTGACTAACTGTTGCCTTCCTTCTAATAATGGCTGGAGACTGAGGGTGGGTGGTGTTGACTAACTGCCTTCCTTCTAATAATGGGCCCATCAGTGGCACAGCGGTATGTCTGCGGACTTACAACGCTAGAATCCGGGTTTCGATACCCGTGGTGGGCAGAGCACAGATTGTGTAGCTTTGTGCTTAGTTACAAACAAACAAACAATCTAATAATGGCTGGAGACTGATGGTGGGTGGTGTTGACTAACTGCCTTCCTTCTAATAATGGCTGGAGACGGCTTGAATGAGTAATGAAGAAATGCTCTAAACTTCGCCCACCAGTGGCTCAACGGTAAGGCTGAGGGTTCAGAACGCTAAAACTTGGCTCATTGCATAGCTTTGCGTTTAACAACAAACAAATCTTATAACTCAGACTTGGACACCTTAAACCGAATACACGAAGAAAAGACACATACTTCAATCGACTATCTTCATGCATAATTTCTAACATTTTTTAGGTGTATCACGACCCCCCCCCAAATGCTCAGCAGTAAGTCTGAAGGCTTACGACGCTAAAAATCAGGTTTCGATACCCGTGGTAGTTTTGTACTAAACAACAATAAACCAAACCAATTTACGTGAAAATATATTGTACTTTAACATATGTTCGGGAAATAGTTGGATATTAACAAATACTTGGGAGGCATAAATCAACTCTTAAATTGTTTTAAATATATATAATTCCA
>NW_013676510.1:2459-15363 GCF_000517525.1 Limulus polyphemus
GTACTAAACAACAATAAACCAAACCAATTTACGTGAAAATATATTGTACTTTAACATATGTTCGGGAAATAGTTGGATATTAACAAATACTTGGGAGGCATAAATCAACTCTTAAATTGTTTTAAATATATATAATTCCATATATATAACATTTATTCAGTACATATATATAAAGTCACTGGCCTATTGCAGAATAACACCAGTATAATCTCTGTTGCTCGATACGCTATACGTATATTGTTCTTTTTGTCTCTACACTTCAACACTCCGAATAACAATCTAGAAATTACACCAGTCTTGTTGCTGGTAGCAGGTCATTCCTTCTTCTATGTAGACAGAATTTTAGAAAACTTAATGAGATTGATTTTTTAATTAACCTTACAAATTCGTATAATTAAAGCTCGCCCTTTCTGCTTCAATTGCAGCAGATCAGCAAATTTTCCATATTAAAATGATCACATTAAATTCATTCTTCTGTTCAAAGATGATTAAATCCTTTATACGAAGCAGACCTATAATTTAAATTTAAAGGTTTCCCACAGTCGGGTTTCTCAAACTTTTCCAGTGCTGCCCTCTTTAAGCGTGAACACTCAAAACTCCATCATTTGTCGGGTTACTGAAAATCAGGAGAGAGTAACTACCGTTCTGTGTACACAAATTTACGTCTCTCAGTGTATATTGGGCTGGGTGTGGCTAACGTACCCGAACAATGATCCGTGTGTACATTTCGTTGCTGCAAAAACACGCTCCATACTTTTAGACCGTTGATGCGTTATAAGAGTAATGGTTAAACCTCACTATTCTGTCAGACAAGAATAGCTAGCCAATGAGTTTGCGGTGACAGTTTTTGACTAGCTACTGTTCCCCTAGTCTGTCAGTTCAAAATTAAGAAGGGCTATGCATAGACAGCCCTTGTATAGTTTTCCATGAAAATATGAAACGAGGTAAAACGAGAAAAAAATAAATAGATAAAATAAAAAAACCGCTTTGATTGTATCGCAACCAGACGGCGAATTTGTTTGTTATCAAGCACAAAGCTACACAATAGATTATCTTTGCTTTGCCCAACATGGGTGTCGAAACTCGTTTTTTAGCGTTTTAAGCCGTCAGACTTATTGCTGAATCACTGGGAGCGAGGTTTTGATTATGTTAGTATTTATAAAAACTGGAAAAATTAAGATTTGTTACACGTTTTAAATTCCCAGTCTGAGAACGTCTGCTCTTAATGAAACTCATGGTGCTATTTAACCCCTTTAACTGTAGTCATACTGTCGGTAAAACCCCCCAGTGGCACAGCGGTATGTCTGCGGACTTACAACGCTAGAAACCGGGTTTCGATACCCGTGGTGGGCAGAGCACAGATAGCCCTTGTGTAGCTTTGTGCATAATTAAAAACAAACAAACAAACTGTCGTTAAAAGTTATTCAAACACATAAATTTTAAATTTCAAAACTAACAAATGTGATAATTTATTGATTATTCTAATATGCTATTATTGCTCAACATTTCTGCTCTTTTAATAATAATAATAAAACCTATTTTCCTTGTTTGACCTACATTATTCAAACTTAAATAATGCAATTATGTTCAACAAATAATTAAGAAAATGATGTGACCAAATTCTGTTTTACACTTAAATATAAAAGATTACCAAAATGGGAATACAACCGTGACCCGGGTTACACTTTCGGCCTATTATAACTAAAACAACAGAAATGTGAACCTAATATTTGAAACTTATACAAGCATGTGAATTTTGTGAATTGCTCTTTGGAATACACGGCAAGCTTTAACGATAGTGATGTTATTAGATTGCCATCTAGTGACTAATATTTGTGATATATTATCCTTTCTTAAAATGGAATTGTAGGCAATATTTATAATGTTTCATCTCATATCTCTTAAGTTCCAAATAATAGCGGGAAACCATTTGTAAAAGTTATCAGAAATATATTTACAATAAGTTATTTAGACTAAAAAGGAGATTATTTAAAAACAGCAATTTTGTTGTCAACACCTGGTTTGTATAGTCGATACGATTTTTTTTTAAATATTAATTCTGAAATTAGGCTTTTCAAGAGTTAAAAACAGTTTTTGTATTGCACTGAAGCTTATCACAACTATTAATAAAAGATGTATTCTTGAAAAAACTATAGAATAACTTTATACTTTTAAATTCAGAAGTAAGTCGGGTTTCTATACTCGTGATAGGCAGAGCTTTGCACTTGACAACAGACAATTTCTTCCTGTTTGTCTCTGAGGTTCACTTTTGCCCAAAAAAACACGGTCTGTACTTTGGGAAGGTGGGTACGCTATAAGAGTAATGGTCAAATCTCACAATTTTTTCAGACAGGAGTAACCCAACAGTTCGCGGTGAGTGCTGTTGACTACTGCATTTCCTCTAGTCTACCAGTTTACAGTTAGGGATAGCTATGCGCAGATAGCTCTTTGAGTAGTTAGCGTCATAATTCTAAATAAACAAACACGTTTCTTAAAAACGATCTTTACCAAAACAATAAAAAAACATAAATGCTTTAAAGATTTGAATGTTGAGACTAGGTAAGTAAATTACAAAATCAGTTTACTGTATCATCTTTAGGAGTAATTCTAGGATCTATATTTAAAAGTGAAGCATTTGAAACTAACGTCACTGATTTGGAGCACAGGTGTTTGAGTGCTTTGTATTAAAAAACGATTTTGAATACGCAAATCAGCAAGTCACGTGACGCCAACATCCGATATAAAGTTGTGGTGAAACTACATGTATCAGAATTATATCGTTACAATGCTTATCCTTTCGTACGTTGTGTGATGCCACAAAAATTTATCATTTTTGAGAGGGGTATGTCAACTCTTTCCGACTCAAAATATTCACACACTCAGGTCAAAAAGATGTGTTCAGATTGAAGGTTTATAGTTTTGAAGACGTGCATATCCCTTGCACTTAATGATATTGAAAAGACAGAGATGTGGATCAACCTGGAACCCAGGAACATTGACAATAAAACTAGCAACAAGTCCTACACTAGCCGTTAAAAAAAAAAGAATCATACGGCGTATTGTAGCAAGTGAGAATCCACGAATACAAGGGTATGTGATAAAAGTCGTCCACTTGTCCCAGGCACCAGTACGTGACATACTCTAAAACGATCTCCCTCTAGAAATTCGACACAAATCATGTGTATACATATAGTTTCCATGACATATCCGTTCAACTGTCAAATACCTCAAGCAGATGGAGAATATAAAATGTATTAATGTTATTCCATACGAAGATATGCCAGTCAAGTCGCTAGAGACTGTGCATTTAGATTTCTGTGTGATAAAACTATTGAAACGGGCGCTGGATAACCATGTTTTTTCTACTAGGTGGATTATAGAAAGCCAACAAGGAGCATTGGTGTACTTTGAACATGACAGCTTTACGGTGGAGCTTTTTCCAATGGAAACTATACTGCAGTGCTATTGGTAAGATTTACAGTCGTCAGATAAAGCAGGATCAGACGTGGTGAATATTCAAAATCGTTATGATATTACTTATTCAATCTCTGAAGGTGATCACTTAGGTTTATAATTATATGGTAAATATAATAATTAACATCAAACAGAAGAAAAACAAAAGGTTTAAATAAAAACAAGAATGTCAAAAGCTCAGTCTATTTGTTTCTTTAAAGTTTTCGCACAAAGTTACCTAAAGGGCTATCTAATAATCCAGTCATTATGTTAAAGAGGATATTTAATAGTTTTCAAAAAAAGCTGGCTGATTTGGAAGTATGAGATGAAGATAAACATAAAGTTATACAAGTTTTGGCCCCCTGTGATTCAACAGTAAGTCTGCAGACTCACAACACTAAAATCGAATTTGGACAGAGCACAAACAGCTGACTGTGTACTTTTGGTTGTATTTAACCTATTTAAAAGTGATAGAAATTAAGTCTTAGTTTTAGGTTTCTTTTCATGCACAAATTCTGAATTTTGCAATTCGCTTGAAGAATTAATTTAAAACTAATTTTGTTAGAAACTAGAGGTCGCAACACAAGGTGTGGTAAAATTGCAGTGTGAAAATGGCGTCTATTCCTGTAGATTTAGAGCTAAAAAAGGTAAGTTAGTTTTATTATGTAACAAGTAACGATATAAAACTATGTTGTTTGGGAAACTTAAAACATAATATTTTTAGGGTTTTTTTTGTCGGAATACTGATAGTTAAATAAAAGAAACGCTTTGAGTCTTAAATTTAATTATATTATTCTCGGACCATAGAAACTAGAGACTTAAGTTATACTACTACTAGAATTTATTAGGGCTATGTTCGAAGGTTCTTTCACTAGCCATGAATTTACAGACTGTTCTAAATGTTCGAAGGTTCTTTTACTAGCCATGAATTCAAAGACAGTTCTAAATGTTCGAAGATTCTTTCACTAGCCATGAATTCAGAGACAGTTCTAAATGTTCGAAGGTTCTTTGACTAGCCATGAATTCAAAGACAGAGTTAAAAAAAAAAAAAAATCTAGTAAATGTAGGCATAGTCTACTCTACAATCAGTATTTAGATGTAGATAAGGGATATTCCAACTGTCATTAGAGGAGTTGTATAATGCACTGGTGTAATAAACTTTGGAGCTTGCTGTCCAAAGAAAAAAAAAAACAGGTCTTACAAACTTTGAAAATCAGGGTGTCTGGAGCCTAATTAGGATTGGAATAATTAATTATTACTACTGAGAGGAATTAAAGTTGTAGATAATATGAAACTTGTTTTAAAATTTTGATCTATTTCATTGAATGTGTATTCTGTATTAGGCTTTCCAGGAGTTACAAACGAAAATGGTCGAGACTACACAGAAACTGAAAATGTCTGACATTCAGATTGAGAGTTTAAAGAAAACTATTCAACATGCCAAACTAACAGATAGTGAAATTTTAAGTCTACCAGCAGATACTAGAATGTATCAAGGCTTAGGAAGAACGTAAGTTTTCGACTGGACATTTTACTCAAAGATGCTATATAGCTTATTGCAATAAAATTATAAGTACTTTTACTCTTTGCTTACAAAATAGTATTTCAGTTTTAGTCAGAAGACTTATTTACTAAATATTTTGTATCTGAGGGCAATAATGTTTATTAGTAGTTAGACTGAAATAAAAAAAACCTCTGATCGTCACTAATGTCTTAATGGTATCACATCCTGACAGCACGTAAAGTTGCATATTTCAGTTATGACAGAATAAAAGATGTGATGATCCTTAATAATAAAGAAATTAGAAAACTTTATTGTTTCTGAAGTACCAGAAAAATTAAAAATAATAGTTTGGAACTAGAACATGATTAAACTTTTATTGTTGATGTAATTATTAATAATTGTTGATCAAAAGAAATGAACTTTATGAAACAGAACAAAAATAATCTTAAACTAATTTAAAACCACTGGTTCACAGACCAGTGCCAGTTTGTTATAAGCAACTTGTCCGTCCATAGGATTTCACAAAATATTCACATATAAATTATTATCAACAGAGAGAGAACCTACCTAAAGATTGATTCAACCTGGTCACAACAGAATTTAGTTTTCTGGTGTATTGATTCACAGTATTAAAAATTACTTCTAGTCAGTTTCTTACACAGCAGTTTTTCGATATGAGGGAACAGCTCACTGCCTCCCTAAACTGTCAAGATACAAGAAAAAAACCATAATCCCAATAATATCACCAACATGTTCTAAATCCACACACTAAGTTAACAACCTGAAAAAAATATCAAAAATGGGCAGTTAAATTAAAATATACAATGACAATTAAAGAAATAAAACATAAACATAAAAAACTTTTACTAGAATTTTTGTAAACAGATAGTGGCAGCTAATTGTAAACAAGTAAAGAATATCAAAAGGAAACTTCCTAAATTTTCTCACCTCCACTGACTCTTAGAAGTCACTTACAACTGTCAAATAGCCCATGGCAACAACAGGATGGTTACCTACCTGTTGTCAGGGCGACTTACTTTGGGAACCCTTAACATAAGTGATTTTAACTGATCTGTGCATTTTGTTTATTCCAGTTTCCTCTCTGTAAAATGTCTTTCAGTGGTACTAAGGTTTTGTTGTGATAACTTTTATAATCTCGTGTGTTTATTTGCAGTACTATCGATGATATAATCTTTTTAATTTCTGTTTCTTTTAAGATTTCTACTAACTACTCCCCAAGATATTAAGAAAGATATTGAAGAAAAAATCAAGACATCAGATGAGAAGATTAAGAACTTAGAGGTAACTTTTGCCAGTGTATTATTTACTAGAATATCATTCTTAGCATCATACAATAATTGGATTGAGAACAGCAGAATTTGAAGATCTTTGGTGGCTCACCTAGGATGGCAAACAAAAGTTGAGCACATAAGTAAAACTGTTAGTGTTCTACAGAAAATCACATAATTTACTCTCAATGCTGCCACCATATATGGTCTCATCCTAATAAACCAGTATTACAGTTAATTGTGTTATGATACAAATTACAATGGTGAGCAGGTTATTACAACGGAATAGACGGGTTTGTGGTTACAGAGTGCAAAACTACGCAATAGAGTATCTGCACTGTGCCCATCATAGACCACAGGTACCAAACCTCAAATTTTAGCATTACAATATCTAGAGTTTTACTCTACATTGCTGAATTGGTAACAGTTAATAGTAGATGAGAGTAAACACCATGTACAGTGTATGGGAAATCTGTAGATATGCTTTTCAGAGGTTCTAGAGGTTAAGTAAATACAATGTACAAAGTGTATAATGAACAAAAGTATTTCTTCTTCACATGAAGGTCAACTTGCACTTTGACCTGTAATAGTCTGAGTCAGACTAACATCATCAGTCATATCTCGAGTACAAATATTTCCTTGCACTTTGACTTGTAATAGTCTGAGTCAGACTGACATCATCATCAGTCATATCCTGAGTACAAATACTTCCTTGCACTTTGACCTGTAATAGTCTGAGTCAGGCTGACATCATCAGTCATATCTCGAGTACAAATACTTCCTTGCACTTTGACTTGTAATAGTCTGAGTCAGACTGACATCATCAGTCATATCTCGAGTACAAATACTTCCTTGCACTTTGACTTGTAATAGTCTGAGTCAGACTGACATCATCAGTCATATCTCGAGTACAAATACTTCCTTGCACTTTGACTTGTAATAGTCTGAGTTAGACCGACATCATCAGTTCACAGGCATATCTCGAGTACAAATACTTTTTTTCTAACACATTTTTTTTGTATAACAGACTTGTATTTTTTACTAAGTACTTGCTATATTTCATGAAGATACACATAGTAATGTCTGAATTATAATCAACACTACTTTTTTAATGTGGGCTCAGTTTGTTTGACTGAGTCTGTATATGTTGGGTTAATAAAGTATCCTTTATCTACAATGTTTTTTCTTTCTCTGCTCAGCCAAGAATGCTGAAGTCTTTAATGAAGGGTGTCTGGTTACAGGTTGTTAAAGTGTAGGTAAATATTGGGATTATTTCCATCGTTTGTTTTGAAATGTTCTCTGATTTGCACCGCTAGGTAGCGTACTGTGAAGCATATTTTGTTTACAAATTTACCTGTACCTATTGTAAAAAGGATTATATTGGTTCCTATGAAGGGCATCATTTTGTGGCTTGCAAACATAATGCTACCATTAAAACTTGTAGGCCCTTCTACAAGTATGTATGTTAAAACATTACAAACTGTTGGTGTTATTCTCATGAAGATAATGTTTAGTAGCTTACAAATGTCGCATAACAAAGTTCAAACTTGTAAGTTGTAGGCATAAGAACTTTAATGGACTGTAACTGTCTGTTGAACGAAAAAGAGACAATGTTTCAGCTTTTATACTGAGACGTAAAGAAACATTGTAGGTTTAAGAACTTTAATGGACTGCAACTGCTTGTTGAAAGAAAAGGACATCTTTCAGCTTCTATCCTGAAATTTAAAGGAACATTATCAAATACTTGCAAAATGTGGTTGTTATACATCAGTGAAGGAGATACGCATCAAACTCTTAAGGTGATCTTGTCACAGACTGTGATTTTTTCAAATTGTCAGGGTTTTATTATATATGGGCTTGGATTCTTCTACAGTAGGTGTCTGTGAATTGTTGGCAATAAATTTGAACAATAAACGGACAACATAATCCGCTTGTTTTTAGATATATTTAAAACAAGCCAAACTATGTAAAAAAATTCTTTACACTATAGGATATCACAGTTGTATGTAAAACTAAATAATTCTCTTTTCTTGTCAAAAGTCTACATAGGCTGATTCAATTACTTTAGAATTCAATTGACAAAGTGAACTGTTTTTCTCTGCTCTTATCACAATAGTGTCAGTGAATAATTCACTTAAGCTACACTGGGGGTTACCACAGTTGTATCCTGAACTTTAAATAATTGTCTCCTTTTCATCAAAGTCCATACAGAAAGGTTCAATTACTTCAGAACACCCTTTGAAAAGACAAATTATTCTCATTATCTCTATTAAACTATTTAAAATATTGCCCGTTATGGCTAATCACTCACATGCCGGCTAACCTCACGTTTTCTTTCGCTAACTAATTTTCTAACTGAACTTCACTTGTGCTCACTTAGTTCCCTATATTTAGATGTTGTTCACTGAGGCCTTGAACTTTCTCTGAACTATGAGACGCAATTATTCAACAATATTCAGTTAAGGTAACAAGAAAAATAGCAAAGGTTAGAGTAATGTGATGTCAACAATATTAGTAAAGCCTAGACAACAATGTAATTGCAAGCACAACTTTTGATTTGTACAGAGTTACGTAACAAAATTTGTCACAAATAACACCTTTAAAACAATCCATCTTCAACACTCCTGTCTTCAAAGCTAAACAATCATTAAATATTAAGTCACAAAATAAACTAAATAATAACACTAACACTAAGCAGTCTTTTATATCCAACAATAAGCCTCTCTTCAAGAAAAATATTTACAATGCTAGAAACCGGGTTTTGATACCCGTGGGCAGAGCACAGATAGCCCATTGTGTAGCTTTGTGCTTAAATTCAAAGAAACAAACAAGTTTTCTCATATAGTCTATACCAACATTTACAGTTCCTTTCTTGGTCTCTCCTCATGTAGGGCTTCACCTTGACAGGATCTCTTGTCTTCGTCTTGATCTTGGGTTGCCTGAGGTCTCTCTTTCCTAATCTATCTGTATACTAACACTGTAGATTTTGTACCTCTTTCTTCTTCGTGTCAGCCATTTCTTCACTTAAGTTGACATCGTTGGACATCTCATCTCCAACCAGTGGTCTTAGGCCTAGTGGGTATTTATCTTTTATAAGAAAGTCACTGTCTTTATATTCTGCTTCTATGACAGTTACACCTGCCATGTCCATTTGTACCTCAATAGCTGCACCCATAAGGTCTTCTTCTCTCTCGAAGTATCTCTTCAACAGATTGGCATGGTAGACCTTGGTCTTCCCATTCACTTTCATATTATAGTGCATTCTGTTGACCACTTCCTGTGCTGCAAAAGGTCCTTTCCACTGCTGGGTGAGTTTGTTGTTGACTGTGGATAGCATAACTAAGACCTTCTGTCTGACCTTGAAATGTCAATCCTTATCCTTCTTGTTATAGAAGTGTTTCTGACTGTCTTTGATGGGTTTAGCTTCCCCAGTAGAACTGCTTTGATAGGTCCAGTTCAGTATTCCTTTCTGGTTCTCTGTTTTGTAAATCTATTTCTTCTTTGTCTTGTGCTCTACTTTCTCTTGGGCACTGTCCCAAAGTTTCTGTAGAGAAGGGTCTTTCTTCTGCACTTTCTTCAGCTCCTATGAACTTACACTTTTCGAGACTTTAAGACCTTGATATCTTGCTTGCTCTTTTTTCCCTTGAGCTATTGTGGTGACTGCAGTTGCTTCAACAGTCTTCTTTTTTTTTGTCTAGTTACTCCAAATTCTTACTACCTGACATGTTTGCAATCACCAAGTTTTATATTGGTTCCTTGATACACATGACTTCAAGGTCTCGTACATAATATGGAGTATCCACCTTTATTTTTATTATGGGAAACTTTCTCACTGTCCCATCAACTAGCACACACAGAGGCATGCCTTGCCCATCATCTGATCATCGGATACTAGACTGTTCTCACTGCTGCACTCAGCATATCGTAGAACCTTCACTTTCTTCTCTTTGACATAGCCTTTGCATTTGGCATGTTATGATTTGTTGGCACCTCTAAATATTTGTAACTTGCTCTGATCACTGTTGGCACTGTTGATCCATTAGCTAACTTTAGCCGACCATTAGTCGTGCACTGATCAATCATATAAATGGTACTTCCTTCTTGTGGTGAATCTGGCATGTTTTCTTGGTTCTGTTTGTTCTGACAGCAGCATCCAAGATGTCAGTCACTCTTTTCTTGTTTCTTGCCAGCACCATCTTTGCAGGTAGCTCCAGCTGCTTTATGTTGAGATTTCTGCTGTAGTTTGCTGGTAATGGACTTGCACTCCTTTGCAGTGTGCCCTGTTTTATAACAATATAATATCTCTTCTCCCATTTGTCTGTTAATCTCCTGTCACCTTTGGTAGACTCCTATTCCTGGTCAGCCATCACTGGTTTTGATTTTCATTGATTACTCTTGGACTAGCTAGTTATACTACCTCCATGAGCCATATACTGTTCTGTCAGCTTGATAATCTCCTGTCACCTTTGGTAGACTTCTATTCCTGGTCAGCCATCACTAGTTTTGATTTTTATTGATTACACTTGGACTAGCTAGTTATACTACCTCCATGAGCCATATACTGTTCTGCCAGCTTGATAATCTCCTCCATGTCTTTTGGTGCTCTCTTCTTTAGGAACACTGACGTGAGTTGAACACGTGATCATGAACTGTTCACGTATTAGTAGATCTGCCAGTCCCTCAAAACTATTTTCACACTTTGCCATGTCAGTCCATCTTGTGAAGTAATGCTGTACACATTCCACAAACTGAAATACAGTTTCTCCATTGTCAGGTTTGACTTCTCTGAACTTCTGATGAAAGCCTTCTTCGGTAATTTCGTATTGTTTCAGCAAAGCCACTTTTAACTTGTCATGGTCCATGGCACCTTCTGGCATCATGCCAGCATATACTTGTAGGTCTTTTCCTGTGAGAAGTGGGCTGAGACAGACTGCCCAGTTGCTTTTGTCCCAATTTTGACTTTCAGCGAATCTTTTATATCTCTCCAGGAAAGCATCCATGTCATCTTTCTGTTCATCAAATTTGGGTAGCTTGGGTTGGCTGACTCTGACCCCATTGTCATTCTTGGGTCCTTTTTCTTTCTATTGGGTGAGCTGGACGATCTCAATTTGTGTTTGTATTCTCTCTTTTTCTTCTTTTAGTCTTTCTTCCTCTCTCTTCTGTTGTTGTTTAACAAATTCTCGTAGTTCACTATCTTTTAACCCAAGATGCTCATCTCTTTCTTGATGTTGTAAGCACATACCAAGCAAATAAAAAGCTGTACATGTTTTATTCAACATTCATTTACACTCATTCTACTACAAATATTTGTCATATACACAGTAAAAATGCAGAAAACTTAAAACATACATCCATTTAGGACCTCTTTAAGCACCTGACAGTATGGATGTAAAGAAATAAAAACAGTGTCTGAGATACCTGATGTAACAAACACATGTAATGTCTCATTCAATGCTAACATATGTGGAAATGTTAGGAGTTTTAACATCATCATGAATATTTCCAGTTGATATTTATCACTTACAATCTTAAACTTAAAACAAAAACAATAAATGCTTGTTTTGTAATAATAGAAACGTCTTCTCTAAAACCCACTTTATTCTTCATTCTATCAGTCTAATAGTTCCAAATTAGAAACGGCTAGTGAAGGTCCGAAACAACATTTCATTGAATACCTACAATTTTAAGCATATCGGGAAAAAAAACGAAGAGGTAACGTTAAGGTTTGGGTCCAAATGTCTAATTATATGAAGTATCCTCTATACACAATTTTTTTGTTTCTCTGCTGATCAGAGAATGCCAAAGTCTTTAACGTAAGGTGTCTCGTTACACATTGTTGAAGTGTAGGTAAATACTGGGATGATTTCTGTCGTTTGGTTTGAGATGTTCTTTGATTTGATCTGCTAGGTGGTACACTATGGAACAAATAAGAACCTGTTTACAACTGATGTATACTATTGGAATTGAGTTTTTCACCTTCAAAGAACCTTTATTTTAGAATTGGAGTTTAAATATGACTTTCAGCAAATCTTATGGATATGAAAACTTTAAAATACAGGTTTCGAACCCATAAACGGTAATTTACCCACATCAACCACTAGAGCTAAAATACAGGTTTCAAACCCATAAACGGTAACTTACCTACATCAACCACCAGAGCTAAAATACGGGTTTCGACCCCTAAACGGTAATTTACCCACATCAACCACTAGAGCTAAAATACGGGTTTCAAACCCATAAACGGTAATTTACCCACATCAACCACTAGAGCTAAAATACGGGTTTCAAACCCATAAACGGTAATTTACCCACATCAACCACCAGAGCTAAAATACTGGTTTTGAACCCATAAACGGTAATTTACCCACATCAACCACTAGAGCTAAAATACGGGTTTCAAACCCATAAACGGTAATTTACCCACATCAACCACCAGAGCTAAAATACGGGTTTCGACCCCTAAACGGTAATTTACCCACATCAACCACTAGAGCTAAAATACTGGTTTCGAACCAATAAACGGTAATTTATCCACATCAACCACTAGAGCTGGGGTGGTGTACACTTTCAATAGGTATTTTATAATAAAGATCTTTAGGAACATTTCTCCTTCAGGAGAGAATGAAATAAGGAGACTGTTAATTAGACAAGTCTTAAT
>NW_013676511.1:0-1574 GCF_000517525.1 Limulus polyphemus
CAAAGACAACTATGATGACCAAGAATAGAATACTTGTGTATTAAATTAACATAAACAACTAGAGAGTATGTTTTAACAATATTTATGTTCTACATTTCATTCCCGTTCAGTGTATGTTTTAACTATGCCTATGTTCTATATTCCATTTTCATGCACGTCAGCTACTTAGTTAAAAGTTTATACGGTGATATTCTAACCCTGATATTCAGATATACAAGTATCCTGTTCTCCGATGTACACTCTTGCTGAGTAGGTACTTTATACAGTGATATTCTAACCCTAACTCTCATATATATAAGTGATGTTCTACCTTATTCGTCTGTAGATAATAATTGTAATCCGTACTGAAGTTTCGAACAGCGTAGGTTCTAGCTGATCACAGTGATTTGCTCTCTACTCCTGGTGGTAGTTTCTTTACGTTTTCATTCTTTGTTACTATGGTAGGCTTAACCCCCAACAGTTCTGTGCACCATTAGCACGACACATCTTTACAGAGCTTATCATAACCACTTACCCGGATGTAGAATTTCTGTTTTTACATTTGGAAATATCGTAGAATATTTTTTGAACTCACTCGACGAATTCAAAGAATGAATTCACATGATATTCGGACACAGTGTTATTTTTATTTCAATATCATCTTTAGGCCTAGAGTTCGCTCCTTCATGAAATAATTGGATTACGCCCTCTATTTCCATGCCAGTGTAAAAAAAAATAAAAAAAATAAAGCAGTACGAGCAGTACAGTATCAACAGTACATGTTGATAATGTTAAGAGGCTGAGAAAAACCTCGTAATGAAATGAAACAAAAAAATATGGTGGAAATATCTTGATAAATATTTATGTTGATCACTAGGGTTTGGTATAGTGATCAGTAGTTCAGTATAAAGGTCACCTAGAAAGTAGCCAGCACCGTTATCGGTCCAAAACCCACCGATTCACGGAATTCGATTCGATTGAACCTGCTCTTCAAATGTTTGGGACTGTCAATAGAATTAATGTCTGTTCTAGTGGAGAAATCAATACGACTCGCTCAGCCATCTGAAGACGATTTTTCAACTACACAAAAAGTTTAGTGGCGGATGAAAGACATGACTAGTCTACCAGTTTCTTACCTTTCTGGATGAAACGGACTGGTTGTCATGGAAACTAGTTTATCGTCTCTGTAAATAGCACATCTGTTCTAATACCTGATTTTACGAGAAGCTGTTATGAAATCGTTTCAAGAGACTTTTACGTTGATTTGAATACATTCAATGGTTTCTATTGGAGGATTTCTTTAAAACGTTTTTTTATTTTTATTCTAGCAGACCCAAGGAAGCTTAGGAACCACCAATTATGATTGACTCAAGTCTCCAGGGCATTTACTTCGTTAATTTACTGGAATGATTACCCTCAGTGGGTACTTTCGAGAGCAAACAACTAGTGAGGTTCTTAATAAACAACTAGAGCAGGTTCTTAATAAACAACTAGAGAGGTTCTTAATAAACAACTAGAGCAGGTTCTTAATAAACAACTAGAGCAGGTTCTTAATAACTAGAGCAGGTTCTTAATGGTTTATTAAGAACCTGCAT
>NW_013676511.1:2465-5120 GCF_000517525.1 Limulus polyphemus
AGTTGTATTTGTGTATTAAATTAACATGTATTCTATTCTTGGTCATCATAGTTGTCTTTGTGTATTGCATTAACATGTATTCTATTCTTGGTCATCATAGTTGTCTTTGTGTATTAAATTAATATGTATTCTATTCTTGGTCATCATAGTTGTCTCTGTGTATTAAATTAACATGTATTCTATTCTTGGTCATCATAGTTGACTTTGTGTATTACATTAACATGTATTCTATTCTTGATCATCATAGTTGTCTTTGTGTATTACATTAACATGTATTCTATTCTTGGTCATCATAGTTGTTTTTCTTCGACCTGATTATTGAAGAGGAGGAAGGCCTGAGCTCGTGCCCCACCCTACCACCTAGTGCATGTCACTCAATTTCAGTACTTGAACTTCACAAAACCAATTTCAACACTTCATTCTTACCACACCAGTTTCAATATTTCATCGTAACTAAACCTGTTTCAGTACTTCATACTGAGTAAACCAGTTTGAATACTTCAACCCTCATCACGCGATTACTTTCATACTCTGTATTTCACTCAACCCTCATCACGAGATTTTCTTTCATACTTTGTATTTCACCCAACCCTAATCATGTTATTTTTGGTGATACTGCACATTTCTCGTAACTATTTTCGACAACTGGAAAGTCGTTTTCATAACTGCTTCTCCTGTCTTTCTCTTTTAAAATGTGTATTGTATGTCGTTGCGTAGATTTTATGGGGTTCTTCCTTATTCCCCTAGAATGTCAGTTATATTTCAAAAATCACGAATTGTTGACATTTAGATGAGGATTTAAGGAACCTGGGTTGCGTAGGAAGACTACGATGACCCACCCACGCACGAGACTGAAGCATGACTTGTAACTGTCCCCGCCCATTACTGAAACAATAAATGTCGTATCGATTGACTGTTTAGCCTCAGACCAGCATTGTTCGTGGTGTTATATTATCTAGTTATCACCGCGCGATGCCAGTAATCCATTGTGAACATTTAATCAATATAGTTCAAATTCAAACTAATATCAGAAACTTATTACTTATCGCGTCTCTTTTGCCGCCAAATCGCACTCCGCACTTTGGGGGTCGTATAAAACTGACGGTAAAACCCGACCGTTCGATTAGAGTAGTTCAAAAGTTGGCGGTAGGTGGCGTTTACTAGCTGCCATTTTTCTGGTCTTATTAGCTCAAAAAGTCACGGCTAGAGTAGACAGCCCTTGTGTATCTTTGTGTGCATATCCGAAAAAACATCTTTACAGGGACACATCAAATAAAAAAAAAAGATTGTTTATTTCTTTAATTTGCTTTAGGAAAAACAAAACAGCATTGTATTTCACCTCCTTCCGATTTCTGTTCTGTGATTGAAATTACATTCCAAGAATTTCGTTCAATCATTTTTATACGTCTCTGGTTTTGAATCCGAAATTAATAAATTATGAGAAATGTAGAAGAAATAATTAGCGTGATTTTTATCACAAATTTTAGGCCTAATGAAAACGTATTTATTGTTTATCAAACTTTAAGTATATGTATTGGAGCCCTAATTATACATTATGTTACAAACTCAGATTTTCGCAAGGAATTTGATATGAACACTGATTTACTGCAAGCTTTCAAATAATTATATTAACGCGAAACACTACGTCCGATTAAAAAAAGATTCCTTGAAATATGACCGTAGGTGAAAAGTGCTTAGCAGGCCTAACCATTAAGTTTGGGATTTAACATGGGGTACAACAAGAAATACCATTTTAGATAAAAATAAATATTAAAGAATTGGAACTCTACGTTCAACATACAAGGCCTAAGGTAACAACAACCTACTAACTTACTGTTTGTGATGAACTGAGACTTAAAAAAATATACATAATGTTATAAGGCCTAAGGCAACAACAATCTACTAACTTACTGTTTGTGATGAACCGAGACTTAAAAAGTACATAATGCTTGAAATTGTAGATGTTACCAAGTTTTCTATCATATCGTGGTGAGCTGCTATAATACAATAAGATTAAATAGTTTTGTTAGGAATGTTAATAAAAGGCTTAAAAACGTGTCTTTCTGGTACATAGAGCTGGTAAGCTAGAAGGTATTGTGAATTAGTTTTCCAGCACATCTTGTATGTTAAAGTATTTTTAAGACCATGCTAGCAGTTTACAGAAACTTGTGGTTTGAGAATGTGATAATATATTCTTTCCTTAAAATGATTATTTTCCCATTAATTCAGAAATATACTTATATATACTCCAATTTCTTACTTTTATGTAACAGTAATAAACTGTTTCAATCGAAATTAAACAAAAAAGATAAAAAACGCTGTACCAGCATTCTACTGTAACTTTCAAATGTTTTATTCTGAGAAAAGCGCACCAGAAACATAGCCTAAAACAATATTACATAAAAAACACACGAGAAACATAGCCTAAAACAATACTACATAAAAAAACACACGAGAAATATAGCCTAACACAATACTACATAAAAAACACACGAGAAACATAGCCTAAAACAATACTACATAAAAAACACATGAGAAACATAGCCTAAAACAATACTACATAAAAAACACACCAGAAACATAGCCTAAAACAATACTACATTAAAAAACACACCAGAAACATAGCCTAAAACAATACTACATTAAAAAACACAC
>NW_013676511.1:5865-10900 GCF_000517525.1 Limulus polyphemus
TACACAAAAACATTAGAAACAGCTTACAACAATACTACAAAAAAACATTAGAAACAGCTTACAACAATACTACAAAAAACATTAGAAACAGCTTACAACAATACTAAAAACACATTAAAAACATGACTTGTTCGGTAAGTAAAATTACTGCGTAGGCGAGTAAATAACAAAATGCAAAATAGAATATAAAGTAGTGGTAAAAACTTGTACAAAATATAATATAAAGTAGTGGTAAAAACTCGCCAACTTAAATAACTTTATTAATAAAACAAGGAAACGACGTTTCAGGCAACAGCTCTTCATCGGGTTAGCAGTGGCAATGAAAACATCATGGTGTAGATTGTGTTTAAAAACATCATGGTGTAGATTGTGTTTAAAAACATCATGGTGTAGATTGTGTTTAAAAACATCATGGTGTAGGATTGTGTTTAAAAACATCATGGTGTAGATTGTGTTTAAAAACATCATGGTGTAGGTTGTGTTTAAAAACATCGTGGTGTAGTTTGTGTTTAAAAACATCGTGGTGTAGTTTGTGTTTAAAAACATCATGGTGTAGGTTGTGTTTAAAAACATCGTGGTGTAGATTGTGTTTAAAAACATCATGGTGTAGGTTGTTTAAGTTTCATTGCCACTGGTAACCTGATGTTGCCTGAAACGTCGTTTCCTTGTTTTATTAATAAAGTTATTTTAATTTGGCGAGTTTTTAACCACTACTTTATATTCTATTTTGCATTTTGTTCGGTCAATAAACATCATATACAAGAAGACTCATTCATGTTGTCATGTTCTGACAACTTAAATATATTGGTCAAGAATTAGTCTTAACAAAATCTCACTATACATGGTATGTTACTTATCACACTGTACCTGGTATGTTACTTATCACAATATACATGGTATGTTACTTATCACACTGTACCTGGTAAGTTACTTATCTATATGCATTGTAGCATTTTTTGTTGCGATTATTTTGCTTGTTGGTTTTCAATGTTTTGTCATCTTTCGGTTATCCTTCCTTGTAATAACTACTTAATATAGTTAAGTATTTTAACAGTTTTTTATCTTGCATGTTTTCTTTACTTAATCACGTCTCATTCAAAAGTTTGTTTATAATTTTTAAATTATTATTATGTAATGAATACACGGAATCACCTTATGACTCTTGGACTGTAATACGGTGTATTTTGAAAGTAAAAAGTGACAATGAGAAGTACGAATAACAGAAGAAACCTTTTCAACAATGTCCCCAAGCAACAACTTGCGTAAACGTAGAAGCTAACCCTAACGGTTTGAGTCACGCTAACGGCTTTATACCAATTACAAATCAACCTTTCGTGATCGTCAAGTGTCATTTTTGTAGTTGGTGAACTAGTGGGCAGTGTATGTAAACTGGAATGACTGAACCGTAAAAGTTGTCCTTATTTTCTGCTCTCGAGAGGATAAAGTAATTACGCTTATGAATATCATTAATGATTAATTGTACAAATAAATATTTCTTTATCAAACTTTGAGGTTCTTGATGGCTAAAATTTCCTTAATTATTATATCTTGCTAGTTTTGGGAACTACGTATTATTCTGAAGTTGCTTTAACTTGTAATGCCATCATGTTTCTGGTATACATGTCTGTAAATATTTGAAGACTCACCATAACAAGGCTTCAAATACACTTTTTATACTTTGCTCAAAATTTACTAGTGCTGTGTATATTTTCATTCTTGACCTGTTATGTTGGTTGACAAAATTCTTGTGGCTGCTAAACTGTTGGTCTTTAAAATTGTTGTGTTAATAAATTTTAGATTATTCAGTTTGCTGTGGTAGCTAAACTAGTGGTTGTAACTTCTTGTGGTAGCTAAGCTATTGGTTGTGGCAGCTAAACTGTTGATTGGTGTGGTGCAGCTAACTTGCTATTTGTTCAAATTCTTGTGTTAGTAAATTATTGGTTACTCAGTTTATCGCGTTTGCTAATTTGTTGGCTGTTCGAGGCTTTGTAGTAGCTAAACTGGTTTGGTTGTTCAAATTGTTGCGTTAGCTAAACTGTTGGTTGTTGGAATTGTTGTGTTAGTAAATTTTTATTTGTTAATTTGCTTTGGTAACTAATATGTTGTTTTAAAAAATGATTTGCTTTCTCGTCTAAGCTATAAGCTTAGGACAAAGTTCGGTAGCGGATGTAAGTTTCTGAATCTGTCAAGTTGGCCTAGTAACACACACACACATATATATATATACAACTCCTAAGATAGTAAAGCATTCGGTCTTTTTAGGCCTAACAACAAACAAAAACAAAATTGCGCTCTTGACATTCTTCTTAATTTGTAATAAATGTAAAATAACATTTAATTTCTAAATCGTATTGATTAAAATAATATTAATAATTTTGAGAATTAATTATTTAGCATTGTTAGCTTAGTAACATAAATCTCCAAAGCTGGCCGAAACTCGTAAGTTAATACCATGGGATTACAATACAAGTTAAAACAAAGATATCTAACTAACGATTCGGTGCACATTATGGGTTTAGTTTTCTTGAGCATTGATTAACTTAATTCTGTACAACAATTACTTATACAGGATTGGCTTCATTAACGAATATGTTGTTTTTAAGTTAGTTCTGGTCTCTCTAAGTTACTTTTGGTCAGAAGCTCTTGATAATTTATCTGCGATACAAGGATCTTAATACAATGGCTTACTTATTGTTGTAGGCTGATTTTTTAATATTTTAGTTTAGATGTTTTGTTTGTTAGTGGAAGTTTTCTCATGAAGAAATGATGACGTGTAACGTCTAGAAATTTCCTGAGTGTCTAGTTCTGATGTGAAATCTCGAATTTTCGGGAGGTTTCGAGGGGGAGTCATGTAAAACACGAGTGAGTCAATGAGTGAATTACAAAGTATATCAGACAAGGTTTTAATAACTTTTCTGCCTAGTTATCCCGTAAGGGTTAGTCTGTCAGTTAGTGAATCTGTTACCCTGTTATATATCATTGCTGAGTTTGTTAATAAACCAGTTTTTAGTTGTGTCGTAAATACAACAGAAAGTGAATATTTAATTTTATTTCTGAATTAGGCCTATCAACAATCGTAGCCTATAAACTTGTACGTTACAGTGAGCGAAGTAAAACGTTATTGTTAAATAGACTGTACTTTGTATTATTTATACCGAATAACCAAGAAAGATCCCCCTAACGACAGAATACGTTACAACGATATGTACCATTCCAACAGAAAGTATATCTAAAACCTTCGTGTTTAAGATTTTATTTAGACCATAGCCTGTGTATAGAACAGTGATTTCCATTAAGATCACTTAGGATGTCGACCACATTTCGCTATCGTGGAGTTTTTTTTCTATTCCAGTTTTTAGTTTTTACTGTTATGTAAAGTCGATATTCGTTGTAGTATTTCTAAGTACGTTTTTATTTCTAAATTACAAAGTTACTCGAATCAAGAAAAAAATATCACATTTCTTCCTTTATCATATACATGTATACGGTAGCCTCGTCTCCTCCAACGTTAAATCTGCAGGCTTACGATGCTAAAATTCGAGTTTTGATACCTATGATGGGCAGAGCACAGATAGCCCACTGTGTATAGCATTGCGCTTGACAACAACCAAACGTATATAGTATCAGAGTAGTACGGTAAGCCAAAGTTCTTCAAATAATTTAGAGAATGTCTTAACGTAAATATTTTCTGTATGTAAGCTGAAATATATTTTATCTGTTTCACTGACCACAAGGAAAGTTTATAAGAAATACATATCTTGATATTCTTTGTTCTCAGCCTAAAGAAGATGGTATATAATAAACAGTAAATGAATCTGGGCTCTAATCTAACGATTGTTTACTTACCGCAGTACGACTTTGTCCTACAATGAATTTCAAACCAACATATGCTAGTACTCGTGTTAAACAAACACTGCATGAAAAAATCATTAAATATTAATGCCACCATTCACCTGACGCAGTGAAGTCAACTGTAGTATCGTCAATAACGAGCTGCTCTAATAATATACGAACTTTCATGACGTGAATGAATTACAATATCATTATGTTTCTAGTTTCTTTAAAATAAAAAATAACATGTTTATATTAAACTAGTGGATAACGTAGTGGTTTGTTCATTCTTTATTAACAGTTAGGGTTAATACGGTGGTTTGGTCATTCTTTATTAACAGTTAGGGTTAATACGGTGGTTTGGTCATTCTTTATTAACAGAAACCACTGTATTAACACTAAGGTAACTAGTTAATAATGAAAAAAAATATTTCAAAAGTATTTTTATATTTATATTTTTTAGGTTGATTCTTTCAAAGTTCGCTGACTTGGATGTAATAAAAACTGTTAATAAAGAATGAACAAACCACTGTATTAACCCTAACTGTTAATAAAGAATGAACAAACCACTGTATTAACACTAACTGTTAATAAAGAATGAACAAACCACTGTATTAACACTAACTGTTAATAAAGAATGACCAGCTAATATTAATATTTCGTTAATTACAGTTAGCTAATATTAATATTTCGTTAATTACAGTTAGTTATTATTTTAACATTCGTACAACAGATTCCTGTTAGAGCGGTAATAAGACGGTCAATATAGGTGTATTAACACACATACTGTTATCTTTGCTCTTTATTCCAGTGTGTTAAAACGGATGGTAATCACGGGCCTTAAACTTTTATATTTAGGATTGATGATATTAATCTTTGCTCTTTATTCCAGTGTGTTAAAACGGATGGTAATCACGGGCCTTAAACTTTTATATTTAGGATTGATGATATTAATCTTTGCTCTTTATTCCAGTGTGTTAAAACGGATGGTAATCACGGGCCTTAAACTTTTATATTTAGGATTGATGATATTAATCTTTGCTCTTTATTCCAGTGTGTTAAAACGGATGGTAATCACGGGCCTTAAACTTTTATATTTAGGATTGATGATATTAATCTTTGCTCTTTATTCCAGTGTGTTAAAACGGATGGTAATCACGGGCCTTAAACTTTTATATTTAGGATTGATGATATTAATCTTTGC
>NW_013676511.1:11781-17631 GCF_000517525.1 Limulus polyphemus
GTGTGTGTGTGTGTGTGTGTAGTGGAAAAGAGCTCAACTGGAAAGAAACACAAACACTTTAGGCAGGAAAGGAACAAACAAACATTTACATTCGGCAGAAATGAACAAACATGTTTGGCAAAAAAAGAACAAACGAACACGTTCACCAAGAAGAAAAACGATCTGCAGTCCTATGTTTATAAAAGTCTTTTATTACGTTCTCAAACAAATTGTTCACCTCATTTTATGAAGTTCAGTTTATAACGGGGATTCGACGAAGAAAATCAAAATAAATTTATTAGCGATGTTTATCTTTCACGTAGTTAAAAATCCTTCATTGGAATGTTTTTATGTTATCGTAAGGCTTCGTGAGTTGAAAAACTGTAAATATTAGTTCGGCTATTTAGCAATAGATAGCAGGACACACAACACGATGTAATTGATCTGTTTGGGTAATAAACTCCTCTCTAGTAGTATACTTCATCATAGATCTAAGAAATTATTAGGAGAGTCTGAACAAGGAGGGTGTTTTCATTAGGAGAGTTTGAACAAGGAGGGTGTTTTCATTAGGAGAGTCTGAACAAGGAGGGTGTTTTCATTAGGAGAGTCAGTTTGAACAAGGAGGGTGTTTTCATTAGGAGAGTCAGTTTGAACTAGTTCAAACTGATTCTCCTAATGAAAACACCCTCCTTGTTCAAACTGACTCTCCTAATGAAAACACCCTCCTAGTTCAAACTGACTCTCCTAATGAAAACACCCTCCTAGTTCAAACTGACTCTCCTAATGAAAACACCCTCCTAAGTTTGAACAAGGAATGTGTTTTCATTAGGAGAGTCAGTTTGAACAAGGAGGGTGTTTTCATTAGGAGAGTCAGTTTGAAAAAGGAGATACTGTTTACACAAGGATAAGCTGCTTTCAACAGGATAGAGTTTTTAATGGTAGAATGTCTTTTCACTTGGAGAGTCGTTCTCACGCTAGGGGAATATTTGTATAGATTTATTTATGGAAAGCTTGAGATTATAAGTAGATAATCCAGACTAAAGAATATTAAACAAATAATCCTGGGTAAAGATGTTTAAGTAGATAATCCACACTAAATAATTTTAAACAAATAATCCTGGGGAAAGATGTTTAAGTAGATAATCCACAGTAAATAATTTTAAACAAATAATCCTGGGTAAAGATGTTTAAGTAGATAATCCAAAATAAAGAACTATAAGTAGATAATCCACAGGAAATAATTTTAAACAAATAATCCTGGGTAAAGATGTTTAAGTAGATGATCCAAACTAAAGAACTATAAGTAGATAATCCACAGTAAATAATTTGAAACAAATAATCCTGTGTAAAGATGTTTAAGTAGATAATCCAAACTAAAGAACTATAAGTAGATAATCCACAGTAAATAATTTCAAACAAATAATCCTTGGTAAAGATGTTTAAGTAGATAATCCAAACTAAAAAACTGTAAGTAGATAATCCACAGTAAATAATTTTAAACAAATAATCCTGGGTAAAGATGTTTAAGTATGTAATCCAAACTAAAGAACTATAAGTAGATAATCCACAGTAAATAATTTTAAACAAATAATCCTTGGTAAAGATGTTTAAGTAGATAATCCAAACTAAAGAACTATAACTAGATAATCCACAGTAAATAATTTTAAACAAATAATCCTGGGTAAAGATGTTTAAGTATGTAATCCAAACTAAAGAACTATAAGTAGATAATCCAAACTAAAGAACTATAAGTAGATAATCCAGAGTAAATATTATATTATTATTAATATATATTATTATATTTTGTTTTGATTTTCCGATATTGTTTGTGAAATCGGTGGGCTGGACCCAGAATGCCATGGAAAATGTTCAAAATAAGTATGCAAAAGAAACTCGTTACAATAAAACATCGAACATATATATATATATATATGTTCATACGTTGACTTTCCGATTTAAAACTAGGGGAAAACTAGGGTAATTTTTTTTCTCTACTGATTGTGGTATTTTGTATTTGACAGAAATTGTATAAAGAATAAAAGCAGTGCTGTGTATTTAAAGTAATAAAAACAGTTAAGTGACCTGCTTAGACTACACTCGTAGGAGTGATACCCACCAAACATCTCTAGTACAAAATACACTTTGAACCGAATAGTCTGATCAAAAATAAAAACCGACTGTATGGGACACCAGAACTAGCGACGCTTTCAAAACCTGGGTATTAAAACTTAACATGTTAATGGTACTGACACTCTAAGTGTTTATAAACAAACGAAAACATTCACACTCAAATTCAGAACACATAAAGACTGCTGTTTGAGGTGGGGGTCTGAGGGATGACATCTATTCCCCACATTCATAGCACTATACACCCCACCCCTCCCTTACACAGATGGTGACAACGTCCGTACTTCCCTAATCCTTATTTACTTTTCGCACGCTACTCTTTCAATTGATATTTACATTTACGTATGCGAAGGCCCCGGCATGGCCAGGTGGTTAGGGCGCTTGACTCGTAATCTGAGGGTCGCGGGTTCGAATCCCCGTCACACCAAACATGCTCGCCCTTTCAGCTGTGGGAGCGTTATAATGTGACGGTCAATCCCACTGTCCGTTGGTAAAAGAGTAGCCCAAGAGTTGGCGGTGGGTGGTGATGACTAGCTTGCCTTCCCTCTAGCCTTACATTGCTAAATTAGGGACGGCTAGCGCAGATAGCCCTCGTGTAGCTTTGCGCGAAATTCAAAAACAAACAAACAAACGTATGCGAAATATTGATATAACTTAAGATATCTCAAGATAATCTAGTGGTTCAGTCCTGGAATTTTAAAATATCACCTGTGTGGTTGATATCTGTTGAGAGTCAGTTGTGTTGCTTTACTTGTCTGATAAACTGGAGGATGAGATGGGCATGAACAAAGCTTTTGTAATACTATATTCACATATTTCACTCAACCTCTTTCGACAGAAGAACCAGTACACCGATTTTTTTGGTGTAATTAAAAGAATCCCCCTCCTCCTCCTCCGTAACACCGCGGGATGTCTGCGGACTTACAACGCTAAAAACCGGGTTTCTATACCCGTGGTGGGCAGAGCACAGATAGCTCATTGTGTAGCTTTTTACTTAATTACAAACAAGCAAAAAAGAATTTCAATTATGCGGCCTGACGATTTGAAATTACGCATAGAATTACTGATTATGTTACCAAGTTTCCAGTTGTGTAATCACATTAACAAAAACAACAACAACAAAAAACTGAGTAAATCAATACCATTTAAATGGTTGTTAGTTAGATACAATTAATAAAATTCCACAACAGTTGAACACTTGCATTATACTGGTGGCTAGGGGGCGCTCGACTCGCAATCTGGGGGGGTCTCAAGTTCTAATCTCGTCACCGAACACGCTCGCCCTTTCAGCCGTGGGGTCGTTATAATAGAGCAGTCAAGTTTTCGTTGGTAAACAAGTAGCCCAAGAGTTGGAGGTGTGCCATGTTGACTATCTGCCTTCCCTCTAGTCTGTTACTTTAAAATTACGGACGGCTAGCGCAGATACATAACTCCCTAAGGTTTGTAACACTAACTCAGACATAACTCCCTAAGGTTTGTAACACTAACTCAGACATGACTTACTAAAGTCTGTTAACACTGATTCAGACATAACTTACTAAAGTCTGTTAACACTGATTCAGACATAACTCCCTAAGGTTTGTAACACTAACTCAGACATGACTTACTAAAGTCTTGTAACACTGGTTCAGACATAACTCCCTAAAATCTTGTAACACTAACTCAGACATAACTGCCTAAAATCTTGTAACACTAACTCAGACATAACTTACTAAAGTCTGGTAACACTAACTCAGACATAACTTACTAAAGTCTGGTAACACTAACTCAGTCATAACTTACTAAAGTCTGGTAACACTAACTCAGACATAACTTACTAAAGTCTGGTAACACTAACTCAGACATAACTTACTAAAGTCTGGTAACACTAACTCAGTCATAACTTACTAAAGTCTGGTAACACTAACTCAGACATAACTTACTAAAGTCTGGTAACACTAACTCAGACATAACTTACTAAAGTCTGGTAACACTAACTCAGACATAACTTACTAAAGTCTGGTAACACTAACTCAGACATAACTTACTAAAGTCTGGTAACACTAACTCAGTCATAACTTACTTATGTCTAGTAATTCAGTCTTTGAATATAAAGTTAATCACTCATTATGCGATCGTATCTAAATTACGCAGAAAATGTGATCTCGTTAAACTGTGGACCATGAAAAATAGGTCTAGCTCATTGAGTTTATGAACAAAATAATCCTGCCCAGAAGGCTGCTCGTTAAATATACTGATTTATCAACTGATGAAAGAAATTGGATTCTAGTCTCAAATATCCGAGGTTTTCCTATTAGTTTGGAAAAATGGACTGTAAATAAGGTATTATTTTTCCATTTGCGAGAAATGTACTGTTACTTGTGTTACATAACACGGTAGGCTAAAGGAACATAATTCAGTAGGCGATGTAGTTCGTTCACTGCCTCCGACGGCGTGTGTGGCCTGCTGGTTAGGAAACTATCCGCAACATGCTCGCCCTTTCAGCCGTGAGAGTATTATAATGTAACGATCAATCCCATTATTCGTTCGTAAAGAGTAGCCTAAGAATTGGCGGCGAGTTGTGTTAACTACCTCCTGTCTAGTCTATTACTTCCAAATTAAGGACGGCTATCTTAGATAGCTCTCGAGTAGATTTGAAACAAACACGCCAACATCGTGCACACCCAAGTGTTTATTGACTTGATGTTGCTTGCTTACATCACAGCGGGAACAGAAACAACCCCACCCCCCGCTTATATTCCGATACATAAGCTGGTTCAAGCAGGATTGAGGGAATATTATATACAGCAAATCTCAGATTATGGAACAGCTCTTGGATCAGCTTAATGACGTATAGGTCGAATTGTAATAATACGTGCGATACGTTAATGAATTTAAAAAAAAGTAATTAGTGCTTTAAAAATAATTTAATAATAAAGGATAGAACGAAGTAAGGACTGAAGCGTATTACATTCAAGTCCAACACGTATCTAGTTGTTATGGAGATTCAAGTCCAACACGTATCTAGTTGTTATGGAGATTCAAGTCCAACACGTATCTAGTTATTATGGAGATTCAAGTCCAACACGTATCTAGTTGTTATGGAGATTCAAGTCCAACACGTATCTAGTTATTATGGAGATTCAAGTCCAACACGTATCTAGTTGTTATGGAGATTCAAGTCCAACACGTATCTAGTTATAATGGATAAAAACAGTACTTGTCGTCTGTTAATTTATCCATTAATTTGCTTTCTGCCTTTTCCTCCTAAGTTTCTCTGTAATTCTCGCAGCTCTATGCATATGGCACGTTTCTCGAGCTTTGAACGTGCAGTTTTCTAAAGCATTAAAGTAATTATACAGAGCTTTGCATAATGACGCATTGGCACGAAAAATTGGAGACCGTGTAATGAGTATACGTCTTTCCTGGTTAACACCATAACAAAATATGACCAGGTTCTTCTCGGATGCCTAGTTATGACGTTTAATTAGGTTCAATCACACAGCTACATGCGTTTTCTAAGTTTAAAGAAGATACGTTCTAGAGGGATGGGAGGAGATACAGAAAGGTTCATGGGGTCCTGTCCCCCCTCTTTTTTTTCAAAAACAACAACAAAAAGGAATAAAAAAAAGTACAAAACTTTACTTGGGAATCTCTAGACTAAACAACAATAATATTAACTACAATGAAACGTTATCTCCATAACAACTAGATACGTGTTGGACTTGAATCTCCATAACAACTAGATACGTGTTGGACTTGAAT
>NW_013676512.1:0-2137 GCF_000517525.1 Limulus polyphemus
AGTATAAACAAGTAGGTTCAACTGTTATTGGTGTATAAATTGATACAGTATAAACAAGTAGGTTCAACTGTTATTGGTGTATAAATTGATACAGTATAAACAAGTAATTTCAACTGTTAGTGGTGTATAAATTGATACAGTATAAACAAGTAATTTCAACTATTATTGGTGTATAAATTGATACAGTATAAACAAGTAGGTTCAACTGTTATTGGTGTATAAATTGATACAGTATAAACAAGTAAGTTCAACTATTATTGGTGTATAAATTGATACAGTATAAACAAGTAAATTCAACTGTTATTGGTGTATAAATTGTATAAACTGTTAGTGGTGTGTACATAGATAACATTACATTAACTTTCTTGAGTTAATGACATGGTAAAATTTTACTTAGTACATATAATATGATGAGACAAAAGTTTTTACAATTCAGTTAACAACTGGCAAGTGACGTTTAAGAGAGTTGTCTCCAAGTTGTCAAAACTGTTTAGTTATTCGTATCATTTATGACAACCACTTGCACAATATAATTTAATCTACTGTTTATCAACAAAGGTTAAACTAGTAGTTCAAATGAGAATAAATACACGACCGTTTCTCCGAGATAATCCCCTCTACACAATATTTCTCGCTTCCATGTTATTGATATACTTCAATCTCCCAGTCAGTACTACTGGGGATTACGGACTCCAACAGCACTGAATCTGCTGGAGAAGAGAATCAATCTTCAGGATTCTCTCAGTGCTTCGTAGACTGTGGGAGTCCATAACTTACCTTATCTCATCATGAAATTAATGCTATACTAGTCAGTATTACTGTTTGCTAGTGTAATTAAGACTATGTTGCCCATGTGTAACTAATGTGAGATAACATTATGTTATTATGTTTATCACTAGAAAACAACACTTTTACTGAAATAACACCTGACAAACAACACAAAAGAAAGCACATACCTGTGGAATCAGGTAAGGAAGAACCACTTTGCTTTTGATTGACATAACTTGTCTTAATCCATCTAAGGTATACTCTCCAACATCAGGATCATCCTAAAGACGAGTGAATGAACCAAAGTAAATTCTACGATAATAAAGTTTGAAACTTCTACATTACTGGACTATTTTATACATAGAGAAACTTACACCTCTTTTAAGTACATAACAAATTATAAAATTTTGTTTTTCAGTAAAACTTTATATTTCATGTTATTTACTCTACCCTAACTCTATACAAGATTGGTCAATTTGACTGACCTCGTAATCACCAAAAACAAAACAAAATGAAATAAATCTTATAACCCTTTTTTCTTTCTAGAATGACTTCAAATTATAACATGGGGAACATGGAAAATAATGAAAATGTTTCATGAGGCATGCACGTAGGTAACATAGTTTGATAGTATAAAGTGACCTAATTATTATTTATTTTACCTAATCTAACCTTACCTAACCTAAAAAGATCCATATTTTTACAATTTAATTACTTTTATAATAATAAATAAAGAATACACATGAAAAACAAGAAATATAGTTTTTACCTGAATTTCGTTTTTCTTGCTGTCAATGACACTTAACCCTACTTTTTTCATACTAATGGTAGTAATGCACCAAATAATTTTTATTTAATCAAATAATGCACCAAAGAACATAGACTAATCGCATGCAAAAAGTAAACAGTTTTCTTTAACACCCACAATTTTTCTGGCTTTCTAACAATGTGGCAAAAGCCGTTACAAATTCATCCAAGCTAGTCACTATCTTTCCCGTAGGAACGAAGCTTGTACTAAAAATTGACAATTCTCTATTCAGAAAACAATGTTATACATTATGTCATTTGATAGATGAAAACCTTGGCTTTCTATTGGTTATAGATAATATAGAATTAAACGTAAGAGAGAACTATTAACAAATCCTGAAAGAGAGGATGTGACAGGTTGGTGGGGCAAGAGGGGTCTGATTTTTTATTTGATAGCTCTGTAACTAAACAAAATTGAAGGCTATAAAAATTATGGTTTGTCTGAGCAATGACGATTTTATAGTGAGAAATTTATATTTAATTTCATACTTACTGGAGGGGTGGTGGATAAAATAGAGAAGAGGGGATGTATGGAGAAAATGTGTCACATATGTCATACTAG
>NW_013676512.1:3046-10908 GCF_000517525.1 Limulus polyphemus
GAGAAATTTATATTTAATTTCATACTTACTGGAGGGGTGGTGGATAAAAATAGAGAAGAGGGGATGTATGGAGAAAATGTGTCACATATGTCATACTAGGAGAAATTCAGGATTTTTTTAAATATTGTCATATAAAATTAAGAACTTAAAACTTATATACTACTAAAATATGGGTTATTAGTTAAAATTTTATGCTATAATAATTAGGATATCATAAAGAAAAAATATATTAGTAAAATTTATATTTTCAGTCACTAAAACCTTGTGACATGCACAGTAAAGGATACCCATCTCAATAGTTAAACCTTGTCTAAATTAACATTCCCATTAAAAAATTTGTAAATCAACTGCTGAATGTGAAGCTCATGTTACCCTTTCAAAAACATACTGCAAGGGCTACTCGTTAGCATACCTAATGGAAATTCATTACTATTATTCTTTATTATACCTAATCTAACCTAAAAAGTTTCAAATTTTTACATTTAAGTTACTTTTAAAATAATACACATGAAAATCAAGAAATCAAGTACTTACCTGGGTCTTGTTTTTGCTGTGGTTGACATTTAACCTTACTTTTTTTATACTAATGGTAGTAGTGCACTAAATTATTTTTCATTAAATCAAATAATGCACCAAAGGACACAGAATAATAACACATAAAAAGGAGACAATTTTCTATAACTATCACAGTTTTTCTGGCTTTCTAACTATGAGACAAGAGCTGTTAAAAATTCAGCTGAGCTCATCGATGTGTTTCACGTGGAAATAAAGTTTGAACTCGGAGCAAAATAGACAATTCTCTGTATAGAACACAATGTAATGGAATATGCCATTTGATAGATTAAACCTTGGCCTTCTATTGGTTGCAAATAATATAGTATTAAATGTCAGAGAGAATAACTGACAATTTCTGAAAGAGAGAATGCGAAAGGTGGGCGTGGCAAGTGGGGTCTGATTTTCTATTTGGTGGCTCTGTAACCAAACAAGATTGAAGGCCATAAAATTGTGCTTTGCCTAAGTAATTATGACATTATAATAAGTAATTTATGTTAATTTTCATAATTCTTGCAATAGGTGGTAAATAAATTAGAGAAAAAGGGAAAATGTCACACTAGGGGGAAATTGAGGATTACTTTTTTAAACATTGCCTTATAAAATGAAGAACTTAAGACATAAAATGTTGAAATTTGGATTAATGGCTACGTTTTTACACCAAGTTTATTTATATACCATGATAAGAAAGTAGTTTAATTAAGTTTTGAAGGTAACTCACTAAAACCTCCTGACATATGCACAAAATGATGCCCACTCTGAAAGAGTTGATGAGTAAAATAAATTAGTTACCTACTTGGCAATATGAATACATACACACCTTTATACTATTTCATTCTGGAAGATAGTTTGAGGCTCTTCAGCTTTTACCTGTTTTATTTTGTACTCAGATTTTCTTAGTATTGTGAGCTTATGTTTTCATTCTATTAAAATGGTTGGTAAATAACACCTACCAGTTGCTTCAGTAGCTTTGGAAGAATGTCATCTAAGGCTCTGACTCCAACAGTCGAATGCAGACTGTCAAACGTCTTGGCCGCAGCTTGGCGGACTTCCTTCAGATTATCACAAAGGGCTCTCCTGAAAGTTTAGTTCACATTTTAACTCAAACAGCAGCAGGATCTGCCAACAAAAGTTATTCTATAAAGTAAATCAGAATGTCGTAGAATAAATATAAGATGAAGTCTATATAATTAAACACAAAAACTACAATGCATACTAAAAAAAGTGTATCTATAATTTCTGCTAAACCTCACCTGACAGTAGGAACCAAATTATCGAAAAATGTGAGAACCATGTCTTTACTTGTGGATGCCGTGATCTCACTGAGACCAATACACACCCCTTGTCTCTGGTCTGACTGGTCAGAATCTAGACCACTTTCAAGTATAGGAATAATTTCGGGTAACACTCTTTCTCCAAGCTTACGTACTAGGTCTCCAAGAGTCCGAGCCGCTACCTGGAGAATTCAGTGATTAATAAGTTTTCAGTTTTACCAATTTATCTAAGCTGAGTTTGATTTAAAAAATGCATGGAAACAAGAATTGTTATCAAACTCAGTATAATATGTATTAACATACAATGTGATAATGGCTTAAGATACAGACAAACACCAAAAAGCTTTCAAACTCCATGTTGCCTCTGACTGAGACTTTTAGCTCAGATGGAATAGTTCTAAAGCCACATGTTTTAACCATCAATAAAGGAACCAGACAACTACAACTGAAGCTTACACATTCAACATGGATTAACAAGTTGTAAGTTATATTACAGATTCAACATGGATTAACAAGTTGTAAATTATATTACAGATACAACATGAATTAACAAGTTGTAAGTTATATTACAGATTCAACATGGATTAACAAGTTGTAAGTTATATTACAGATTCAACATGGATTAACAAGTTGTAAGTTATATTACACATTCAACATGGATTAACAAGTTGTAAATTATATTACAGATTCAACATGGATTAACAAGTTGTAAGTTATATTACAGATTCAACATGGATTAACAAGTTGTAGGTTATATTACAGTTGAATCTGTAATATAACTTACAACTTGTTAATCCATGTTGAATCATGGATTAACAAGTTGTAAGTTATATTACAGATTCAACATGGATTAACAAGTTGTAAGTTATATTACAGATTCAACATGGATTAACAATACTCAAGTTGTAAGTTATACTATTGTTGTTACTTCCCATTCATTTTAACTCTTATTTAATAATACTGCCTCTCAGACAATGAAACAAATACTCATTTTCAGTGTACTTGCCTGACGTTTGTCAAAGCTGTTACTGGCTAAACAGCCTAATAATAATTGAAATAGAACAGGCAATATTTCACGAAGAGTCCGTGGTGTGTTAGTGACCACCACCTTCCAGACGTGAAGAGCCGCCTGGCGAACCATCAGAGCGACATCAGCCCTCTCCATATATAATCCAGCCAGTACTCGGTTTCTACATTCTGCACCCAGTGCGTTCAAAATAGCCTAAAATAGCAATTGCAATCAGAAAAATAAGTTTCCCGTAAACCATAAACTTTTCCAATAAAAATACATATCTGTGTTTTAAACAAATAAATTTATAATGTGGTAGTCTCTCTCCATTTAATACATTACTAGTCAGTTATTGAGGAATAAAAATCTAACATATACAAGTGAAATATGTAGTTCTTACCATACGTTCCTTCTACACACTCAATAATTGGTTTCTTCGAAAAATGTTTTTGACAAATAAAAAAACATGTAACAGATGAAAGTTTTTATGACCTTAATCTTCTATACTTTTCTAGAAACAGTATATCCATCATTCTACATTTGGATGGAAACTACCTTAATTAACAAGGTATCCTTATTAAACGTGGTAAAAAGTACTTATTGTATTTTACTCCTCTTATTAAACATGGTAAAAAGTACTTATTGTATTTTACTCCTCTTATTAAACATGGTAAAAAGTACTTATTGTATTTTACTCCTCTTATTAAACATGGTAAAAAGTACGGAGTAAAATACAATAATAAGAAAGAGGAGTAAAATACAATAAGTACTTTTTACCACGATTTAAATTAAATGTGGTAAAAAGTACTTATTGTATTTCACTCCTCTTAATAAATGTGGTAAAAAGAAGTTATTGTATTTTACTCCTCTTATTAAACATGGTAAAAAGTACTTTACTCCTTTCATGATCTAACCATTATTTTCAGACACAATATTCAAGATGTTATTAATATCTAAATAGAATATCTACCTTATGGGATTGTTCTGTTCCGAAATTGTCATCTTCACCAGCGGTGTCTGTCGACATTTTCCCAGTAACACCTACAGAATATACAACATAAGTTGAGCCGATTGAAAGAAAAAAAAAACATTCAAAATTCATTTACTTTAATTGTATATTTTTCTCCTCTCTCTGTGTGTGTCTCTACTTCTTTAATTGATCTTTGGAAAATAAAAGAGAACAGAAGGAGCATCAAACCAAAGAGGGTCAAATAATTAATTTTGGCAAATTAAAAAAAACAAACAAAAAAAGCAGTCAAAAGCAAAATGACTTAATGCCAAAATACAAAAGGAATAAAAATTATTTAAACTTGATAATAAACTTAAGAATATATATACACTAAAAAAAGTTTCCAAATCACACCAGAAATCTTGTAGAGCAAATCTCCCAGCAACTGGACGGAACTGTAGCGAATTCTCCAGTTGTCATCAAATAGTCCCTGCTCAAGCTGGGGAAGTAGCATCTCGATAGCTGTATCAGAGTACATACTAACAATCCTCTGACCAGCTTTTAGTGCCGTGTCCCTGACAAACTCGTTCTCGTCAGCCAAGGCCTACATGAGGAAGACACATGATCGAGTTTGAGAACAAGAAAAAAAAAGTTTTTTTGAGTACAGAAATAATAAAAAAAAAATATATAAACCAACCAATCTAAACAAAAGAACAAGGTAGTTTAAACATTTTAAATACAAAACTGTTAAGCTTCATGAAATCGTGAGCCGAGTTCATAAAATGAATATAAATTTCACTACAAGCCTTCCCCTGCTAACACTCATACAACACCGTTTAGGTAACTTTCTGTGTTGTTGCTCTTCAGAATTTTCCTGAAAAGCAACATAAAGGATGTATGTACACAGCCAACCCTAATTTTGAACTGACAACGAAAAGAAGTCACTGCTAACTCTTGGGTCACTCTTAACAAACAAATAGCGAGATCTGACCTTTAGTGTATCCACAACTCTGAAGGGCAGAGATGTTTCTGTAGAATGTGTGCCCAAACCCTGATGAAGTTCTATATACAGCCACAAACACTAGAATAAGTGCCCACCCTAAACCCTAATGAAGTTCTATATACAAACACTAGAACGTGTGCCCAATCCTTGACCAAGTTCTATATACAGCCACAAACACTAGAACGTGTGCCCAAACCCTGATGAAGTTCTATATACAGCCACAAACACTAGAATAAGTGCCCACCCTAAACCCTGATCAAGTTAGATATATCGATATATTCTGCTCTTATAATATTTTCAAGTACTTTTGAAGAAAAAAAAGGCCCCTTTTCAAGCACTTTCAAGGATGCGTATGGACCCTTTCTTGAATCACAAAATTATTTTTTAAGTTTAAACACAAGGGTGGAAAAGTTGGTAAAAGGTTCATCCAGTTGTAGAAACATAGGGTACACTTCCATCAATATATACACAACACACGTGGGTTAACTTTATTTAGGTATGTTTGGATTAAATTACTCCAGTTTTCATCTTTTAATTTCACGAAGCAAAATTCTTAAAATTACATTATTTTTTTGCGTGCATTTTGTCTCTTGCACAAATTTTCAAAAGTTCCAAGTCTCTGTGATGATGTTGTCCACAACTAAGAAAGCACTGAAAGAACACTAAAAAATTAGTTTTATATATGTAGTTGTAATTCGATCCACTAGAACTTGGTGGAGCAGCTTCCTCGACTCATGTGGCGATACATGATTTTTCTACATTTCTTTTAAAACACTGTACAAGGCGGAGCATTGAATTAATTATACAATACACATCACCTAGATAAAGAGGACAAATAAAGTACAAATCATGCTTGTTGGTTTGTTCATTCTCAAGAACAAAGCTACACAATGGGCTATCTGTGCTGTGCCTACCACAAGTATCAAAACTCAATTTATACCATTATAAGCCTTCAGATGTACCACAAGTTTCGGGCAATCTACGATGTCATCAAATACTAACCCATAAGATTGGATTGATAATTTTTCCAATGTATTGAGAAAACTCTCTCGTGAACACCATAGGTAGGTAGATGAACATCATTATGTAGCCATCTTTTACATGGGGGGCTATATCCGTTCGTTCTGCTGTAGCAATGATATCTGGCATAAGTCTCTCCAGTTTCTCAACTCCAAGTCCTCCCATTACCTCACTGAGTCCTAAAACATAAAAATCAGTTACATTTTACAGACTCCTTCCAAAAAAGTTCCTAGACTTTACACATTATTCAAATATATCACAAATACTTACCGACGTTGATTCTAGAACCTTACAAGTACTACTCAAGTTATGTTGAAATATAACACCACACTTCCAATCCACACTACTATCAATGGAACATCACACTAAATCTAAACAATGCTACTGAAAGAACACCACACCACCATCCACACTGCTACCAACAGGAACACAACAACAATTATCCACACTGCTACTAAAGGAACGCCACATTTACCATCCACACTGCTACTAAAGGAACACAACACTAACCATCCACACTGCTACCAACAGGAACACAACAACAATTATCCACACTGCTACTAAAGGAACATCACACGAACCATCCACACTGCTACTAAAGGAACGCCACACTAATCATCCACACTGCTACCAAAGGAACACCACAATAACAATACACACTGCTACCAAAGGAACAACACATTAACAATACACACTGCTACCAAAGGAACACCACATTAACAATACACACTGCTAAATTTTCTAACATAACAGACAAGTGGAACTGTTAACATCAGTCTGCTGTCAAGATCCTTTGCACCAACCAACTTATTACATGAGCTTTGGACTGATTCCCCTACAGATTGAGAATAACATTGGTAGCAGTAAGGACTCACAAGATGTGGTTATGTGATGTTTATTTGCTGACAGTGTCTATTATTAATGTGGTGTTCCTTTGGTAGCAGTGTGTATTGTTAATATGGTGTTCTTTTGGTAGCAGTGTCTATTGTTAATGTGGTGTTCCTTTGGTAGCAGTGTGTATTGTTAATGTGGTGTTCCTTTGGAGAGTATTTAACAGCTGTAAATTAGGGATTACAGTATTTGAACATTGTGCTCCCTGACCAGACTATAACCCATGTGTCATGGAAGGTCCTGATCTGACCAAAAATACCAGTCTGTACGGCTTATATATATATTAATGTAGAAAGTATGTTTTGTTACTAAGCTTTAAGAATCGTGAGCAGCAGTATATGTAATGTCCTATCATTCTTCTTCGTATGTGTTAGCATTGTGTTATCCACTGCCTACATGGTTACTATTGGGCAAAAGGTGGGATTGGCTGATATATCAATAACGAGGTGTGTAATCAGAGAAAAATTGCATCTTGAACCCCGGACCTTCCACTTCACTGCCCAGCATCTAAAGAACTAGGCTACTGCTAAAGAGATATTCACAAATTAGAAAACTAGAAAATGAAACATGAGATTACACTCAACTCATGCTCAGTAACTCTTTCTGGTTTAGAGCTGAGCCTAACGAAACTAAGTGAAGTCAACACATTAGTCCAAAACCTAGAATGGATCAACATATTTATCAATACGAATGAGAGGACACAGCTGTTAAATGCTTATCTTCAAAGTTTGTCACCATTAACTCCATCCTCCTGAACAAGAGTGACAGTCAACAATGAAGTCAAGCATATCACACCTAATGAACCACACAACAGTGAGAGTCAGCTATAAAGTCAGGCATATCACACCTAATGAACCACACAACAGTGAGTCAGCTATGAAGTCAAGCATATCACACCTAATGAATCCCACAACAGTGACAGTCAGCTATAAAGTCAGGCATCTCACACCTAATGAATCCCACAACAGTGACAGTCGGCTATGAAGTCAGGCATATCACACCTAATGAACCACACAATGGTGACAGTCAGCTATGAAGTCAGGCATATCACACCTAATGAATCCCACACAATGGTGACAGTCAGCTATGAAGTCAGGCATATCACACCTAATAGGGAACCACACATGGTGACAGTCAGCTATAGAGTACAGGCATAAACACCTA
>NW_013676512.1:11909-17023 GCF_000517525.1 Limulus polyphemus
CCTAATGAACCACACAATGGTGACAGTCAACTATGAAGTCAGGCATATCACACCTAATGAACCACACAATGGTGACAGTCAACTATAAAGTCAGGCATATCACACATAATGAACCACACAACGGTGACAGTCAGCTATAAAGTCAGGCATATCACACCTAATGAATCCCACAACGGTGACAGTCAGCTATGAAGTCAGGCATATCACACCTAATGAATCCCACAACGGTGACAGTCAGCTATAAAGTCAGGCATATCACACCTAATGAATCCCACAACGGTGACAGTCAGCTATAAAGTCAGGCATATCACACCTAATGAATCCCACAACGGTGACAGTCAGCTATGAAGTCACCTAATGAATCTTTTGTTTGTAACACTTCTCTTACACTCATTTATTCTAAATTTAAGTTTCTTCTAGTTTGACCAACGTATGCACGACCACATTCACGTTGAACTTTATATAAACCATTTTTTATCCATCAGATTTATTTCCTCTTTGGTTTTAATATTTGACAAATTTTATTCCATCATCTGTAAACGGCAAAAAAAGATTTTTGTTTTCTTCTTTGAATTTATTAAAAATTTAATGTGACAAATCTGGGATGTATGGTAAAAAAAAAGATTTTTTTATCTATTTTATCAAATGTTGATTTTAGTTTACTTTTGTGTTCAACGTTTATTTTCTTAAATTTCCTCAACCGATTAATATCATTGCTAGAAATATTAGAGAAACACAACAAAAACAACTTGATTTTAAATAAGGATGAAAGGTACATAGATGGTGTGATTTTCTTTTTTGAATTATAAACTAAGTCACATGACCGTGGCTTTTGTCCTTATATAGCACACTGTAACCTTTCTTCACACTCTTGAAGATGATGTCAAACCACGCTAAAACATGAAGAGTGACTTTTACAACAGTTGATCGGTTTAAGTAAAGATTTTAACTGTGTTTTATAAAACATTGTTCATTTATGGATTTTAATATTTTAAATAAATACACAAATTCTTTGAATTGTAACATTTTTAATATTAAGGAGTTCAGTCTTCTTTAATCTTAGAAAACCTGTGCTTTTCCACAAATATCAACACCGGTGAAAGAAAAAATTAGCATTTTAGGTCAAGAACCAAACTTACCTTGTGCTGCTCCTGACCTGTTCACTGAGCTGCTCTCAGATGTCAGAGTTTCCATTAACCAAGGCATCAGATCCTCAAAACTGGCTTCTCCAATGCCCTTTACCATTGCTCCTAATGCTCGAGCAGAGACACTTCTCACCTGTTAAAGAAATAACCAATCAGATAATCAGAAGATCACTTAGATAAAAAACGTTCAGTTCATCTACAGTAAATGGAAGATTCTAGAGATAAACAAGAGGGAATTCTCAAATAGCCATGGCACTTGAAATACTTTTAGGCAGGATTAGAGCAAATTAATCTATGAGAACTTTTTCCTTTACATTAGTTATATTTTTGTGCACCAGTGTGGGGCGTCTATATACCCGATTCAATTTTATTACTCATCAGGATCTCTACCAGCCTACCCTCAAATTTAAATTATTTTAGACAGGATTAGAGTAAATTAATCTGTGAGACCATGGGCATGGTCAAATACATCAATTTAAAGGGTTTGACCTCCTGAGTCCAAACCTGTAATTAGATATCAGATTGGTCAAGAGCTGACAGAGCTATGAACTGAAAGTTTGTATTTGAAAAAATAAACAAAAAACTCAGAGCCATCTAAAAACATTCAATAAATCTACTGCAAACGGAAAAATCCTAGAGAAAAAAAAACATCATTTAAATCATATTGAGAAGGGGTTCTCAAACTTAGTTATAGTAAACGGCATTTCCCCATGGCTTATGTTTTTAAAGATTGTATGGGAAAAACCCTCTAGCATAAATCTGATGTGTCATGGTTGCAGCTTGGTAAGATAAAGAAAACTTGCTTGCAATGTTTTTCTCTTTTAATTTGGCTATTTTTCTAACAATGTTGTTGTTGTTTGTTTATTGTTAAGCGCAAAGCTACACAATGTGTTTTGCTCACTGTGGGTATCAAAACAAGATTTTTAGTATTATAAGCTCTTAGACTTAGTGTTGAGTCACCAGGGGGCAAATGGTTTTGACTAAATTTCATCATACTGATTCTCTTTACAAACCCAAGTGAGATAGTAAAAACATTGATCATTTGTTTTACATATACAGTGAAAATTGTAATGATAATAATGCATATAAACATTTCCAGTTTTAGAGAAGCACACAAATAAAATACCGCCAAACGGCGTCAAAATGAGTATAAACAAAACAGCACATAATTTTAGACAGATCTTAACTTATTTCAATTTGGTCCTACTTCAGCCTTAAGTCTTCACAAAGAAATAGGACAAATACTATTTATTTTAAACTACCACAATTCACTGAAACTATAAGATTATATAATAACTTACCTCAGGTACAGGGTCAAGTAGAGACTGTTTCAATCCAGGAATAATTGTCGGTAGATAGGGGGACAAATCCTACGAACAAAAATCTTCCGAGTCAAAATGTACATTATCCAACCCACTTTGAATAAAACAAGTTAAAACCTAAATTTAAGTCAAAATGTAACTGAATGTAAAAATACACACACACAGTTCTAGTGTTTAAATACGAATACTTTAATAAATAGAGAAATGAAGAGTTCAGAGGTTGACTACATTTTATTAAACTGATTTTGGAGCCTCATGTTCATGGAAGCAACTTGTATAGCTTTCCCAGACAGAGAGGAAAGCCTTTTTGATTACGTTGCTTATTGCTTCTTCAGACACCTCAAAAGCTTTTTTTTCACTGCTTTTGTGTTTATGGATTCTGATCTGTTACAAAATGCTGCACACAGCTGGAGTATAACTTGATGCAGGTTTCTTTCTGAATGGCCCGAGTGCCCAAAGTTGATCAATATTCTATTGTTTTCAATGCCACTTGGAAACTCTAAATCCCATATACAAAAATATCTTTATGATCTGAGCATATGAATATTTTGAGTTGAAAAGGGGTTGTTATACAACCTTCCCAAGGGTTGTATCAACTTTTGGCAGTATCAAAGTAACTATGAAATACTAAAAATTGTCAAAATGTAGTTCTGATACAATCTGTTCCACCACAACTCTGTATCAGTTACGTTTGTCATGTGACTTGCTGATTTACATATTCAAAATCATTTTAATAAATCATATCCAACCTTCTGTATTTCAGAGGTGTATTTACTGAAAACTACAGCCATAGGTATTTAAATTAAAAAATATCTTTCATGTATGGTGATTAAAAATATGTCTTATGTAGTGAAAAGAAATGTTTTAAGTTAATCAATTTTTAAATAATGAAAGGAGACATTTGGCTTATTATGTTGTTTCCAGTGAGTGGAAACATCTGCCTAATGTATTATATCATACATATCTAGCTTATTAGATGATATGTTTGAAGAGAAACATCTAGTTGGTCTGTTAGTTACTTTATATGATGAAGAATATTATTTGATTTATTAGATCCTAGATGAGAAAATGAGGTTTTGAGGAGAAAGAGAACATCTCTAGGTTATATATTACAAGTATTTTGTGATCCATCTATCTTTTAAGCATTCTGTTTGTATATTGTTACAGCAATTGTTCCTGTGTTGCTTGATGCTCTCCAAGATCCATCTAAGAAAACAAGCACTTGTCTGGCCATCCTGTTAGATACAAAGTTTGTACACTTTATAGATGCCCCATCTTTGGCATTAATCATGCCTGTTGTACAGAGAGCCTTCCAAGATAGGTCCACAGAAACTAGAAAGATGGCGGCTCAGATCATTGGCAATATGTATTCTCTCACTGATCAAAAGGTTTGTTTATGGCTGTATTCTCTCACTGATCAAAAGGTTTGTTTATGGCTGTAGTTTTCAGTAAATACACCTCTGAAATACAGAATGGACATAGCACGGGTAGCCCGTTGTGTAGCTTTGTGCTTAACTACAAAAATATATAATTTTGTTTTAGTTTCTAATTCATTTATTTATTATTTTAATTTTTTCATTTCAACTAATTTCTTTTTAAATCTTCGTTAACTAAAAAAGGTATGTTAGAGGTATGTTATTTGTAGCTAATTTTTTTGTTGTCGAAATGATACGGTGCATTCCGGCACATCGTTTCTGTGAGACTCAAGCACTCCATGAGTATCAAAATCTGGTTTTTTTAGTGTTGTAAAAAAAACAAACTCACAACACTAAAGAACTATGTTTTATGTTCAGAAAACATATTTGAATATCTTTTTATCTACTGTTAAAACTACAAAACTTATCAGCTGATCATATTGTGCTGTAAAAGGAATGTCCTATCTGGGTTATGGAGAGACAGCCACTGTTGTAGAACTATTCACTACTATGGTCGTGGTGACTTGAAATTCTGGGTTCATATTAAACTGTGGGAAATTTCCCAAGTAGATAAAGTTACTTTCTGTCATTTGTTTAAATGAAGTGAAAATAAAACATCTATTAAGGAGAAAAAAAATCTAGATTAATCAACATGAAAAATAGAGTGCATTAAAACTCTAATTAACATGAGCGAATTTTTTGCAGACGTCTGACGTTAAATCGAGAAGTGAAGCTTGGGTTCTACAGTAAAGAGGGAGCCAGCTGTAACAGGAGTGTGTCGCTCTCCTATTGGTGGAGGGTTGTCACATGCTACAACTCAGTTGAAATACATTGAAACATGGGGTAGTTTCAAGGCTAGTGGTGAGTGAAAACATTTGTACATATAGAGGGCAGCACTGAACGATAAAAGTTATTATGTGAGAGGAGGCAAGATACATAATCGGAAGTTTCCCTTCATTATAGAAGATCTGATAAACCAGACACGTCTCCCTCACTATACGAGATCTAAGAAACCAGAGATGTTTTCCTCCATCATATAAGATCTAAGAAACCAGAGATGTTTTCCTCCATCATATAAGATCTAAGAAACCAGAGATGTTTCCTCCATCATATAAGATCTAAGAAACCAGAGATGTTTTCCTCCATCATACAAGATCTAAGAAACCAGAGATGTTTTCCTCCATCATACAAGATCTAAGAAACCAGAGATGTTTTCCTCCATCATACAAGAT
>NW_013676513.1:0-990 GCF_000517525.1 Limulus polyphemus
TGTTTACAAAACGTTGGTTCATTAACACAAGTTCAAAGGTTTGTATTAACTAGTTCTGTTTATAAAACGTTGGTTGATTTACACAAGTTTAAAGGTTTGTATTAACTAGTTCTGTTTACAAAACGTTGGTTGATTAACACAAGTTTAAAGGTTTGTATTAACTAGTTCTGTTTACAAAACGTTGGTTCATTAACACAAGTTTAAAGATTTGTATTAACTAGTCTTTAGCCATCAACCATTAACCCTCGGGTTCAAAATCCTAGCACGATAAATACTCAACCAGACCCGGCACATGAATTTCGTCGTTCGTTTAGGTTTTGTTTAAACGAGAAAAAAAAACAAACAAGCATCTGTTATTCATTGTAGCTTAGTTTTAACATGTAATGGGCAGGTTTCGGGGAAGATGGTAGATGTATATAGTCCATATATGTGTGAGCCTTGCGCTTCATTAATCTGTCTCTCTCACGTCACATGCAAAGCACAACGAGAACAATTCAAAACAGAGAAGATCCAGAGAATGTATTTCACACCAAGTATGACTGTTTGATCAGAAATTCTATCATGGAAATGGCATGTAGTTATTTCAGATAATAAAACATTTTCTACGTGATATATTTATATATTAACAAACAGTGAAAACATAACCAGAAGAAACATTAAAACAGGAATTAACTAACAGTGAAAACATAACCAGAAGAAACATTAAAACAGGAACTAACTAACAGTGAAAACATAACCAGAAGAAACATTAAAACAGGAATTAACTAACAGTGAAAACATAACCAGAAGAAACATTAAAACAGGAATTAACTAACAGTGAAAACATAACCAGAAGAAACATTAAAATAGGAATTAACTAACAGTGAAAACATAACCAGAAGAAACATTAAAACAGGAATTAACTAACAGTGAAAACATAACCAGAAGAAACATTAAAACAGGAATTAACTAACAGTGAAAACATAACCAGAAGAAACATTAAAACAGGAA
>NW_013676513.1:1839-7774 GCF_000517525.1 Limulus polyphemus
GTTCTTCCAGCACAAATACCGTCAAATATTAACAGTTTTAGCATTGTTCTTCCAGCACAAATACCGTCAAATATTAACAGTTTTAACATTGTTCTTCCAGCACAAATACTGTCAAATATTAACAGTTTTAACATTGTTCTTCCAGCACAAATACCGTCAAATATTAACAGTTTTAACATTGTTCTTCCAGCACAAATACCGTCAAATATTAACAGTTTTAACATTATTCTTCCAGCACAAATACCGTCAAATATTAACAGTTTTAACATTGTTCTTCCAGCACAAATACCGCCAAATATTAACAGTTTTAACATTGTTCTGCCAACACAAATACTGCCAAATATTAACACTTTTAACATTGTTCTTCCAACACAAATACCGCCAAATATTAACAGTTTTAGCATTGTTCTTCCAGCACAAATACTGCCAAATATTAACATTTTGAAGTTTTTCTACCAACACAAATAGAGCCAGAAAACTACCAAGAGAAACGAATACCTAAAAGCCACAATAATGAGATGGATTAGGTTTACAAGAATCCTCCTTTCTCACTTCGTTACGTAAGCATCACACAGAAAACATCAAGACAAATACTTACATGGCACCCACGTAGAGAGTCTCCATACTGGAATCAAGATACAGGGTCCTGTAGTATAGGTGGCCACAGCTGAAGTAGTAAATTTGTTCTGAAACAAAACAAGATCATTAGTGTAAATAAAAAACGTCATCCTTTATCGTGTCAGTTTCACAAGATGGCGGTTTTTCAAATAAACTTATCTCTAGATAAATTCTGTACGTCTTCTTTGCCACCAGCCGCCAAATATGTATTTTCACTGAATTATACTTTATAGAAACATTATAAAAAAATAGTTTTGAAATTATAAATAATATATATATTACGTAAAAATTTATGAAGACGATAATGTATGTAAATAGGTAGTGGAACTAGAGGCACGAGCCTCCTCAATTTTGAACCGGTAGCGAAGTGCCCCTTTGAATGGGGGAATTGAAACATGTGTATAGTTGTTTCAGTTTTAAATTCAAATATTTTCTTCCGTCTATGTGTATGTAGCTCGCAAGAATCGCTCGTATATTCGAAAACATTTCTAATGACCATTACAACACATATAAAAGATCTAATGTGCCTTAAAACAAAAAGAGTAGCCAAATAACATTACAAATGTTAATGTAAACACTTTCAATATAATAAAAAATATTTCTGTTGTTTTTGTATTTGATGCATCTCACACTAAAACATACAGCGACTGGAAAAAGAATTAGGATCAACCAGTGGAAGCGGTTTAATAACGTGTGGTTTAATTCTTTATAGTAGAAACACTCAGTGGAAGCGGTTTAATAGCGTGTGGTTTAATTCTTTATAGTAGAAACACCCAGTGGAAGCGGTTTAATAACGTGTGGTTTAATTCTTTATAGTAGAAACACCCAGTGGAAGCGGTTTGATAACGTGTGGTTCAAATCTTTATAGTAGAAACACCCAGTGGAAGCGGTTTAATAACGTGTGGTTTAATTCTTTATAATAGAAACACCCAGTAATTTCTTGAGTGTCCATACAGAAAGTATCAGTTTTGTTTTTGAAAGTTACTATCAATCTATTTTCAATTATTCAAAACCTTTTAAACACTCAGTATTTTAAATTTATTAATATTCAATACATTTTATTTTTGGATTAAATCCTTTCGGTGGTATAAACCAACAACTCGATGTTAACAGAGTCAGTAAAGATGCACCCGGACAGCACCAAAAATAGTGTCATGATGAAGATAATGAAGACTTTTTAGGTTTAGTTATTTTCCTGAAACATCCATGTACTTTAAGGAAAGACGCACTTAAAAAGCATCAGGGTTAGTATCATAATGAGTACGACAAAGACTTTTTAGGCTTAGCAACTTTTCTGAAACATCCAACTATTCCAAGCACATCACGTGGCTCCATTGAAGTAACAAGTCAAGTGATACGTCATTTCATGTTTAAGTCAACTTATTCTGTTGTAAAGCCGCTAGATGTCCTCTCACTGAAATATTAAACTGTGTTAATATTTCGTTTTTTGTGGACGACAAAGATCAAGGTCGAATTAATTCCGCTCCCACACCAAATCAACATCAAAAAATGCCTAGCCTATCGAGTGCAAAAGTCGTATAATTCAGGCTTCAGAGTATACAGAGTCGTGTTTATAATAATAACTTCTGATCACAACTTGCTGTGTCCCTCTAGTTGTATATTTGTCTATTTCAGAAAAACACACAAGGGCTATCTGTGGGTAGCCGTCCCTAATTTTGAGCTGACAGTCTAGACTCTAGGGCTTCACTCATCTGACCAAGTGGCAGAATTTGACGTCACTCTTATAACGCAACCACGAGCCCATAGTGCGAAGCTCGTTTTTGTGGCAACGGTGACAACCACGAATCTTTGGGTACAAAGTCTGAACACGATAACCCGACCTTATAAAGTAATGGTATAAGAATATCAGAACAATTCGTTTTACTGTTTTACTGATTCTTTACATACACACATATATATATATATATCTTTTTTTCTATATCAAAAAATCAAAAAATGAAGATGAAAGCCAAGATAGAAATTTCTTGTTTTTTCTAGAAACTTCTGGTCATAATTTTAAACGATTTAGTTCTCGCCGAAGCTTCTACTAAAGAAAACTTAGACAAACTGTGACCACACCTTTTTAACTCGTTAAGAAATGGAATATCGACATTACTAAGACGTAGACTTGCAGATAGTCAAGTTATACAAAGAATATTTCGTGATCTTTCAAAGTTCAATATTTAGGCCTGAAAAAGAACGATATTCTATGTACATATGTATTAATTTAGAAAAAAAAAGATATCTATACAAAACAGTGAGGCTGGGCGTGATCTAGAAATGGGCCCTTAAGCAATAAGAATGACACAAAAAACAAATATAACAGGCCTAAAAACAAAGATATAAGGCCTAAAAACAAAAATATCAGGCCTAAAAACAAAGATAAAATGGCTAAATACAAAGATACCAAGCCTAAAAACAAAGATATCAGGCCTAAAAACAAAAATATCAGGCCTAAAAACAAAGATAACAGAGCTAAATACAAAGATAATAGGCCTACAAACAAAAATATCAGGCCTAAAAACAAAGATAACAGGGTTAAATACAAAGATATTAGGCCTAAAAACAAAGATAACAGGGCTAAATACAAAGATATTAGGCCTAAAAACAAAAATATCAGGCATACAAGCATGTTAATCAAAAATAACCTTTCGTTTATATTAAGGTGACAATAGTCTGGAGTAAAACGAGAAATATTATAATTCCAATGTGCACAGAATTTCTTGAGTTAGCTTCATTAATATATACATCTTAGTACAACGTACCAATTTCATTTTACGCTCTTCTTACTTTGTTACGTATATTAAATAATGTCCCTCGGTTGGACAGCAGTAGTTTTATGTACTTACAACGCAAAGATCTGGGGTTCGATTCCCCACGCTGGATATATCAGATAGCCCAGTGTGAATTTCCTGTAAAACAACTTAATAGTGGCGTCTCCCTGTAGGAACTGATTAAGTTTACAACTCACATTGCTAAAATCCAGGGTAAGAATCCCTGCGGTGAACACAGCAGATAGTCTACATAGCATATCAACTTAAAGTCACGTTCATATTTTTAGCCAAACGTGACATTGATACCAGCGTTACAAGATAATCTGAATTACAAAAGGAAACATTAAATATTCATTTACTTCAATTCCCTATGCGGTTCGATAGCGTTACTACATCAAGAACGAGCGTCATTAATTATATATATATAATTATAAACGAAAAGATTACATTGTTCTATATTTTCCCCTTTTGGTTCGGTTTAAAACGATTTGTAGCGTTAAAACATAAATGTCAACAATATAAAGTTTACAGTTACATAAGACGTGAAACTGGTTTCAAATTTAATTTTTACAGTGATATAGCATGTGAAACCCGGTTACAGATGTAAATTTTTATTGATATAACGTAAGAAACCTGGTTTTCAATATAAAGTTTGTAATTAAAATAATAAGAGAAACGGAAATTTTGTAATAATATAACACATAAAATAATAATATAACACATAATAATATAACACATAATAATAGTATAACACGTAAAATAGTAATATAACACATAAAATAATAGTATAACACATAAAATAGTAATATAACACATAATGATATAACACATAAAATAATCATAGCACATAATAATATAACACATAATAATATAACACATAAAATAATAGTATAACACATAAAATAGTAATATAACACATAAAATAATAGTATAACACATAAAATAATAGTATAACACATAAAATAATAGTATAACACATAAAATAGTAATATAACACATAATAATATAACACATAAAATGATATAACACATGATAATATAACACATAATAATATAACACATAATAATATAACACATAAAACCTACTTCCTGATTTAACTTTTTACATAGATAGAAAGTGTGAAACTTGGTTTCCAGCATAAATACTACATTTGAAAACTGGCTTACAATGTATATTTTACAGTTACACTACATGCTGCCTAAACGTAAATTACGTGAATATAAAAAACGGGGGAGATAATATGGTGCCATCGAAAGTGAGCAATATATCTAAACGTAAATTACGTGAATATAAAAACGGGGGAGATAATATGGTGCCGTTGATAGTGAGCAAGATATCTTAACGTAAATTACGTGAATATAAAAAACGGGGGAGATAATATGGTGCCGTTGAAAGTGAGCAAGATATATTAACGTAAATTACGTGAATATAAAAAACGGGGGAGATAATATGGTGCCGTCGAAAGTGAGCAAGATATATTAACGTAAATTACGTGAATATAAAAAACGGGGGAGGATAATATGGTGCTGTCGAAAGTGAGCAAGATATATTAACGTAAATTACGTGAATATAAAAACGGGGGAGATATTATGGTGCCGTTGAAAGTGAGCATTACGTGATTATGACATTGGAAGTAGGCGGGGGGGATAATATGCTGTTGCTGAAAATGTAGAAAACTGATAAGAGTTAACTGTTTCGTTACTCTGAACTTTGTTGTACAACATCTGTTCAGGTGAGCTGAAACTACTGTCGGGGGGGGGGGTGGAACCTTTACTGCGCTTCAATACATAGAACATGAAAACTTGTGAACTGGTACAACCTGTGAGGTCCGTGCAGCGTGCTCTCCACGAGCGTCGGAACGGCTGATGAGGAAATCATGAATCACTCCCATCCCCATCCTAAAAATGTTTAGCACCATTTTCATTCGGTGTGAACACCCATTTGCGCTGTAATATTGAGATTACTGGTAAGCTTCGTGGAGTAATGGGGGGAAACTTTACTCAGTTTTCAAGTGATGGCCATCTGTGGGTATAGAGGAGAGTAAGTGAACGTCACTACAGTAATTTTATTGGGCCAACTGTGAAGGGTTGTGGTAAGGGTGTTGGGTTGTCTTCTGTAAGTTCGACACCAAACTCCCACATTATCACAGATTATTCCAACATCTGGAAACATACAATTTAGTTCAGCTAAGAAACTGTTCGAGATAAGAACTACTTAAAATGTTTATCGGCACTTTCTAACCAGTACGATCAGGACGTAAGATAAACTTTTCTAATGAAGTTTTTTTCTTTTTCAAAAACAACTTAAAGTTTCCATGTTTTTAAGAACGTGTCTGTCTGTGAATATTTAACATATTTACCATGTTATCAAGTAAACTTGGTTGAAATAGTATAAAACATTTGAACAAACAAAAACTTCAGGTTTCTGTCTTCAACTTTCCGGTGCTCTTAAATAAATCTATTACAGAAGACCTTTATTATAGTGTAAATCTATTACAGAAGACCTTTATTATAGTGTAAATCTATTACAGAAGACCTTTATTA
>NW_013676513.1:8454-16636 GCF_000517525.1 Limulus polyphemus
GTAAATCTATTACAGAAGACCTTTATTATAGTGTAAATCTATTACAGAAGACCTTTATTATAGTGTAAATCTATTACAGAAGACCTTTATTTTAGTGTAAATCTATTACAGAAGACCTTTATTATAGTGTAAAGCTCCACAATAAGCACCCTGTCCACCAGGGGGGAATAGATACTCGGGTTTTAGTGTTTCAAGTCTGTAAACTTACCGCTGACCCACTGGGGGACTCAGCAGATTAACTTGTTGTTCAATGTTTGTATGGATCCCTTTATTTTAGTGTAAAGCTCCACAATAAGCACCCTGTCCACCAGGGGGAATATTGTTGTTCAATGTTTGGATAGATCACTTAGATCCTAGATCTTAGCTCTTTTTTGGGGGGCGGGGGCCATCTCAAGGATTTATTTCGAAAGTCCATGTTTGGATGGATCACTTAGATCCTAGATCTTAACCTTTGGGGGGCATCTCAAGGATTTATTTCGAAAGTCAATGTTTGGATGGATCACTTAGATCCTAGATCTTAACCTTTGTGGGTCCATCTGAAGGATTTATTTCGAAAATCAATGGATCATTAGATCCTAGATCTTAACTTTGGGGCCACCTGAAGGATTTATTTCGAAATTTTAGATCAAACATCATTAACTAATTCAGTTTTTTCAAATAAAAATGGAAGCGAATTGAACTACACATCGTGTTAAGATGTCACACCATATTAACACACTATGACTATTGTTCTTAATACTCTTGACAGTTTACTTAATAAATAATTGGTATTTAAGGTAAAACTACTAAGGCTATCTGCCACTGTCCCTAATATTGAGCTTCTGACCAGATGGAAGACAGCCAGTGAGAGCACCTTATTACCTACCATCCACGCTAAGGGATTAGCTGTCACTCTTATAACGCACCCACAGCTTAAAGTGCTAGGAATTATTTTTGGTATCGCACGGATTCGAACTCGACTTACCAGCTCCGTCAAAGGATCAACGGTACGCTGCCATTACTAATGAGACTATTATTAGTAAACCGTACAACCGTACGCTGCCATTACTAATGAGACTATTACTAGTAAACCGTTCAACCGTACGCTGCCATTACCAATGAGACTATTACTAGTAAACCGTACAACCGTACGCTGCCATTACTAATGAGACTATTACTAGTAAACCGTACAACCGTACGCTGCCATTACCAATGAGACTATTACTAGTAAACCGTACAACCGTACGCTGCCATTACCAATGAGACTATTACTAGTAAACCGTACAACCGTATGCTGCCATTACTAATGACAAAACGTTGGACAGTTCATTATCATTCATACAACCAATCAACTGTATTTATAGGTTTAATCACGTGCGTGTTAAGCCAGAAAGACAGAGTTCCTGATGCATATTTATAGCTAAAACACGAAACGTATATTTTCTTTGAGTTATTTTGTAATCAAATTTCACAAAGAATAGTTTTTTTTAGATCACTCTTTTAAATCCTTCTTACATAAGGAGTCTCTAAATATATTACTTATAGCCTGTAACGTTAAGCGTGTGTTCATGGTTTTCTTTCTTCATCACGCATGTATTTGGAGTTCGCAGGATAAGGTCCCAGTGGCTCGGCGGTAAGTCAGAAGGCTTAGGACGCTCAAAATCGAGCTTCGATACTCGTTGTTAGCAGAGCGCATACAGCCCATTGTGTAGCTAAGTGCTTAACAATAATCAAGCAACCTACCTTTATGATGTCGTAAGTGACCAGATATTCCTTTGGAGCTCCTGAACCGCCAAGTTCGGTATCTATGGGTATGGCCATAGTAGGTCAGCTGCAAGATGAAGCTGATAACCATAAAGCTGACCACAAGAGAAGACATGATGACCGTCATTCAGTCAGATATCGTAAGCTCTGGTTTTCATGGAAGTACTGTCCAGTGACGTAACACTCAGTGGTCATTCCTTTCTTTATACACCGTCACCACTTGAAACTATACCAGCATAATACAGCACAAATGCTACTACCACCCGGATTCTAGGCAGTAAAAAAAAGAGAACTACAACACTTTGAACAATGTAGTTGTGACTCAGAGACTGTCAACACCTGGGAAGTTGGAGACGTTTAGATGAACACAAAATGAAATATGTAAAGTACTGCACTAATCGTTAGCAGTTCCAACGGTTTGGTAACGACGTCACGTGACGGTTACAGTAACTACAACGTCACAAAGTGCTCTAAGCAACAGCATGTCCTAAGCATCATCAGAACACGTGATTTTATCACTGTACGAAAAATAATAGAAAATCATTATCAGCTCCGCTAACAGACTTTAGAACGTCGTGGCTAGCACGGCCAAACTCCCAGAGTTATGTGCAGCCTAGAAAACCCATTGCAACCGGTGATCCAGCTCACGAGCTTTCTCTTTTTCTGCCCGCCAATCGTAACTGAGTATTACGTGACGTCATTGATCGGCGTAAGAATAACCGTTATCACGATAGACATCTACGGTGTACAAAGAGAACAAAACAAACTTGATTTCGACCGACAGTTAGATACAGACAATCGGTGAGCAGGTGTCCATGGATACCGCCAGTAAACAGAAATCAAAAAGGACACACATCTAGAGAGTATCCATCGTACACCGAAATGTATTTTGTTCTTTTATAAAGGATTACTATAAAAAAATCTCAGTTGACTGAGCGCTTAGGTTTCGTGAATACAGTTCATAGCTGTTTTGATAAGGAAACCAATAAGGAATTAACATTTATCAATCATCTTATGCCTTTTCCCAAATTTATATGTGATACAGCCATATGCGTAGGGACTTGATTTTGACCGAAAATATCAAATCGACCTTAAAATCATGTACTATAAGGTTTAAAGTCGCTTGAAAAAATGATTCTAATGACTTCCATGCGGAACCATACGGTGTTAAAGGGTTAAAAGGTTCACGTGAAAATGTAACATGTGGGTAATATGTTTCTGAAAAGGCATAATCAGTTTCCAAATATAAAAGTTATAGATATGTACGGAGCTTTCGCCCGAATATTTTGAGAGATTTTTGAGACAAAATTTGAGGGGCAAGTGCACCCTTAACCTCCTGCCTCCTACGCCTATGGATACAGCACAACAACAAGTACTGTGTGGAAATAAATAAAGAGTTACTGACCACGCAGTTAATAGAAATACGTTCCCCAGGGAATCAGCGGTAAGTATATCTGCTTATAACACTAAAACCCGAAGTTCGATTCACTATGGTGTATACAGCCCAAAGAGCCTAATGTGTAGCTTTACGATAAAACAAAACGAAGAAGTGATAACACCGTAGTTTTTTGCTCTAACAGAGAAAACTTTTGTTAGTTGTTTGGTCCGGAAAGGAAGAAATATCAAAAAGTCGGAGGTTATGAAATATATTACCAAACTTATTCAATATCTCGTTCGACAAAAAACTTTGAGTGCCTTCAATTTGTATGTTTGTTTTAGAATTGTCACAAAAAGCTCTGCGCTAATTTTCCCTGCTTTTGAACTGATAGATTAGAGGAAAGGCAGCTAGTTAACAACACCCACCGCCAATTTTTGGACTTCTCTTGAGGGACCAAAAAAAGTTGGATTAGACCTTCACTCTTACAGATCAGACAATAATCCAAAATTGTTGTTGTTAAGCACAAAGTTACACAAAGGGTTGTCCGTGCTCTGCCCACCCCGGGTATCGAAACCCGGTTTATATCGGTATAAGTCCGCAGACATACCACTGTGGGATCCAAACTGAGAAGCACGTTTTTAAGGCGACGAAACGAAAACCTTCCTACCTTGGATATTTCGTACCAACATAAAAAAGCCGCTGCCAGTCAGCGGTTGCTGGAATTTATCTTTCAAACAAATCACCAAAAACGCTATCAGATACAGAAAGCTAACATGTCACCCACAACCTGGAAACTTAACATTCGAAAATATGTAAACTAATAGATCTGTTACATACGAGTGCGTGCAGTCCCTTCTTCGTGTAACACGAGAGACCTATTTTAATCGAGTGTATATTTACAGACTATTAAAACAAAACCTTATCTACACTGTTCTATAAACATGGAACAAAGTGGTAACAGAACGTTCTGAGTATCCCACCAATTCGCCCTCATCGAACAAAATGGTAGCACCATATTACTAAAGATCCCCTCGAACAAAGCGATAGCAGCATTTTACTAAAGGTTCCTCCTCTTGAACAAAGTAGCAGTAGCTTTTACTAAAGGTTCCTCCCCTTGAACAAAGTAACAGCACTTTACTAAAGATTCCTCCCCTTGAACAAAGTAACAGCAGCTTTTACTAAAGGTTCCTCCCCTTGAACAAAGTAACAGCAGCTTTTACTAAAGGTTCCTCCCCTTGAACAAAGTAACAGCACTTTACTAAAGGTTCCTCCTCTTGAACAAAGTAGCAGCAGCTCTTTACTAAAGGTTTCTCCCCTTGAACAAAATAACAGCAGCTTTTACTAAAGGTTCCTCCCCTTGAACAAAATAGCAACAGCTTTTTACTAAAGGTTTCTCCCCTTGAACAAAGTAACAACAACTTTTACTAAAGGTTCCTCCCCTTGAACAAAGTAACAACAGCTTTTACTAAAGGTTTCTCCTCTTGAACAAAATAACAGCAGCTTTTACTAAAAGTAACAGAAATTGATAGAATTGTTTCTAGGATTTTCCCCCCACTTCGAAGCAGTCAAAAATATAATAGGCGAGCTTGATGTTAATAAACACCTGCTATAAAATGTAAGTAATTTGAAACACACTCAAAGTCACGAGATAGATGCTACATTTACCATAAGTTCTGAAAATCTGGCTTTTCAAAATATTACCTAAAGAAAATACTACACAGAGTTAGGGTCTGGAGCGGTTGTCTCTTCTTAAATTGTGTTTTTCAAATAATCTCAACGACTATGTGCGCTAGCCGTCCCTAAGTTTGAACGCACTGGCTAGAAGGAAGGCAGCTAGTGAACAGCACTCACCGCCAACTCTTGGACTACTTTGATTGCATAGTGGGATTTATCCGTCACTCTTATAAAGCCGTGGTGTGCCACGTGCGATTTTGTAACAACATGGAGCCTCGGAGTCACAGTCTGGCACGCTAAACACTAAGCCACGCCCAACCAGACTTTTTCTTGCACTTACTGTTAAAATTTACAAATTAATATGCAACTTTTTATAAAAAAAGTTAACTACTAATGTATTTTGTGTCCATTTTTTCCCCCCAGATTCTTCTTAATCTGTCTACTGTGGCTCCTTCCTCTGATATCAAATAGACTGTAACATTCGTTGTGGATATATATAATATTGAGGAAAAACCGAACTAATCTCCAAGATTATCTAATCGATAAACCATCAAGGGACTTTCTATCGCTCAACATCCACAAATGAAGAGATGGACAGAAAGACAAACAGATAGATAGATAGATAAGTGGACGGACAAGTAAACAGATAAATAAAAGAATGGGCGAAGGATTATATAAATGGATGGACGAATATACAGATAACTAAATAAATAGATAGAATAAGATGGAGAAACAGATAGACAGATAAATAATAAAATAAAGAATAAATACATGAACACACAATAGAGAGACAAACAGAAAGCTAAAATGATTGATGGATAGACAAATTAACTTCTTTTTCGGTTTCGCGCTGTTCTGAGATCACTTTTTCGTATATCAATTATAACAGCAAACAATGTGTACAAATTAAAACCACTTTTACACGAATCTTATTATGCAGGAAGTAGTGTTCGAGTACGTAATGTACTTTTCAACCATCTTTGTTCGAGTACGTAATGTACTTTTCAACCATCTTTGTTCGAGTACGTAATGTACTTTTCAACCATCTTTGTTCGAGTATGTAATGTACTTTTCAACCATCTTTGTTCGAGTACGTAATGTACTTTTAAACCATCTTTGTTCGAGTACGTAATGTACTTTTCAACCATCTTTGTTCGAGTATGTAAGGTACTTTTCAACCATCTTTGTTTGAGTATGTAAGGTACTTTTTAACCATCTTTTTTCGAGCATGTAAGGTACTTTTCAACCATCTTTGTTCGAGCATGTAAGGTACTTTTTAACCATCTTTGTTCGAGCATGTAAGGAACTTTTTAACCATCTTTGTTCAAACATGTAAGGTACTTTTTAACCATCTTTGTTCGAACATGTAAGGTACTTTTTAACCATCTTTGTTCGAACATGTAAGGTACTTTTTTCGTGTAGTTTCTGGAAATCATTGAAATGTTTAAGACCGCGAATGTTAAGAAAGAGTGATAGGTCACGTGGTAACGAGACAAAGAAATTGACGGTTTCGTGAGAACATGAAACCTAGGTTTCGGGATCTTTTTTACTTCTGCAGAGATTCAACTCGAGGGATGAAGATCAGAAAATCTAATCACATTATCCAACAGAGGCGATCGTCTACTTGTTTAAGCATGTTTGTTTTTCTTGTTGTGTTTGTACTAAGGATTGTTTTCTCTGTCCTTAATACGTGTCCGATCTGTTTATTTCTCACGAAACTTAAAAACTCTTTATTACCGAGTGATGTAACGCTGTAGCCTCTGATATATATACAGGTCGTAATCAGATGAGCCTCGTTATCAGATAAGCCTTAAGGTTGTACCCATTTTCTTTGGACACAATCTACCATAGATAAAACGTTAGACCACCCAAGTTAAAAAGTTACCTGTTAAGTTTTCAGGATGCCAGTCACATTCTTCCTGTTCCTGAGTGGACAATTAGTATCCGATGTTGAGTTTCTTTTGTTTTTTAAGTTTTAACTGTTTTAATGAACAAATTTACTTGTTTGTTTTTTGGAATTTCGCGGCAAAGTTACGAGAGGGCTATCTGCGCCAGCCATTCATAATTTTCAGGTAGTAGACTAGAGGGAAGGTAGCTAATCAACACCACCCTCCGCCAACTCTGGGGCTACTATTTTACCAACAAAAAGTGGTATTTACCATCACATTATAACGCCCTCACAGCTGAAAGAGCGAGCATATTTAGTGAAATAATTCAAACCCACAGGTTGCGAGTCGAGTGCCCAAACCACCAGGCCATATCACGCCTATGAACCCATATACGACATATTACACAGTCCCTCGTGCACTATAACAACCGCACGCGCATCACGTCAACAAAGATATTATTGACAACGCCTAACTCCTATTTAAAGATAGTTATTTTCATTTTTGAGTACGCTTCTGGATACTAAAATAGCTTATTTTATAAACAATTAATTACGATCACATCCAACATTTAACTTTGTTCCATCACGCGATACAACCCTTACTCTAGAATGTTTAAAGTTTCTTCATAAAATATATTGACGCAATTTATTTTTGTTTCCTTGACAACTTAAGTTCTCCATAGAAACAAAACGCTGTCACCATGAAACAGATGATAGGTTGGTTTTTCCCACATCTGTCTTCATCTATCGGACACCAGATTTTCTATACAACAATTTATATACTGTTAATGTCATCTTGTCAGCAATATTTCATGGGTTTGAAAGACAAGTCAATGCCTACTTCGTACACTCCACAGAGTTAAAACTGAGCTATCTACACGAACGCAGTTGATACACGTAAACAATAGTGATAAGAGGAATTTCTTAAATTTACCACAACAGTGTGAAACTTTATTTTTATGTTCGTAATGTAATACAAGTTTATACACGTAAACTATAGTGACAAGAAGAGTTTCTTAAATTTACCACAACAGTGTGAAACTTTATTTTTATGTTCGTAATGTAATACAAGTTTATACACGTAAACAATAGTGATAAGAGGAATTTCTTAAATTTACCACAACAGTGTGAAACTTTATTTTTATTTTTAAGAAAAAGGTGCTTGTTTGGAAAAGTTTAGAAGATAAATCAAATGTTACTTTTCTCTTTGTTGTGCCCCCAGTGGCTCAGAGGTACACTCTGAAAGCTTACAAAGCTAAAAATTGGGTTTCGATACCCGTGGTGGACGAAGCACAGATAGCCCATGTGTAGCTTTGCGATTAACATCAAACAAACCTCTTTGTTTTAGTTTTTGTCCGACTTTTGTTTCAGCTTCGTTCCTCACTGACGCATCACAAAAATGTTTGTAACGTCAGATCTTGTTTCATTGTATATAATTTCGCTTTAAGAATCAGAGATTATTAACAAAAATGTTACATTTCTTTTATAAAACACTTTCT
>NW_013676514.1:0-2378 GCF_000517525.1 Limulus polyphemus
TGTAAGACAGTTTACAGAAACCTAAACGTATGTAATCAACAATAATATAAGGATGAACTTCTCATCAGACAAGTACACATTATAAGACTGTTTACAGAAATCTAAACGTGTGTAATCAACAATAATATAAGGATGAACTTCTCATCAGACAAGTACACATTATAAGACCGTTTATAGAAAACTAAACGTGTGTAATCAACAATAATATAAGGATGAACTTTTCATCAGACAAGTACACATTGTAATAAGTGAGAAAAGTTTGGCCTTTTTTAATTTTTGATTTTGTAGAGTGACAAAAGTGATTTTTTTAAACAAAATTATGAAAATTCAGCCATTCTTGTGTGAAGTACAATTTAAACTGAAAAGTGGTGCTTTCTTAGTTACTAGATTCTTTGTACTTGTGTAAATACACAAGTTCTGTGATCAAAACTTCATGATGTTTGCTCTATTCACATCATTTAACGTGTTTTTACTTCGGCTTTTCTGTTAACCATGAATTAGTACTTACGTTAAATTGTGCCTCTCATGGTTTCTAGTCCGTGTGATCACCTATGTCTGATTTGATTATTATACATGTTTTTGTCACTGGACACTAATTATTAACAAGGGTATATCCCAAATTTCATTGTTATCCTGCTGCCATCTTGAGGGACATTCCAAGAAGGATAGTGTGTGATGACAGTGCCGAGATTCAGTCCATGGATGAAGGAGTGTCAGTGACACATTAAAATTCATTTATAGACAAATCTGAAGCATAGTATGTAGGATTAGTCTTTCAAACTTAACATTTTTCATCATTTCTGCTTGACTAAACGTTTTCACTTTTGATAGTTTATGAAAAGAAATTCAAGGAGAAAGTGAATAAAAGCTTGCAAACCAAACAACTCAAACTTTGGGTAATATTCATGATGCTAACCATAAGTGTGACACAAACTCCAAACAACTCAAACTTTGGGTATATCAAGACCATAAGTGTGACACAAACTCCAAACAACCCAAACTTTGGGTATATCCATATTCATGATGCTGACCATAAGTGTGAAACAAACTCCACAAAGGTTAATCCTCAGGTATATCCATGTTTATGATGCTGACCGTAAGTGTGACACAAACTCCACGTGTTAAATTCTGGGTATATCCATATACATGATTCGAACCATAAGTGTGAAAGAAACTCCATACGAACTTAAATATTGATTTTCAGTGTTTGCATGTGGTTTATTGCTCTGTCTGTTTAGTTGTCTTAAAATTTTCACTGTTATATCTTGATAAATTCATTGGTTTAATCATTGTTTATAGTTTTTTTTTACTGTCTGCTTTTGTACATGGAAAGATTCAAATGAAATAAGAAGCACTAATTAAGAAAATGTATCATTATTTTTTTATATTTCTACAGTAAAAATGCAGTAAAATACGTACAAGCCCAGAATCGGATCTGTATCCTAGATATCGAAATTGAAGGCGTAAAAAGTATAAAGAAGACGGATCTTAACCCACGTTATGTGTTTATCAAACCACCCAGCCTGTTGGTCTTGGTACGTCTAGATGCATAACCAGCAAGTTTATGTTTATGTCTGTCTGTCTGTCTCTACATTTTTTTTTTGTTTCACAATATTTGAAGTGGTACATTTGAAATATATCTTAAAATGATAATTTATATATATATATATATTTTTTTTTTTGTTTCACAATGTATTAAATGCAAGACTATAGTATCGGTTTTGTTACATCTCCATTAGATCAGACTCGAATATCAGTTGTAAAACTAATTAAACTTCACCATTTTATGTAACGGATGCCATTTTTATAGTAGTATTTTCATCGTGCCAAAGTATACTTGAAATTTGTTTGTGTTAGACCTTTATTTTTGAAGTTTTCTGTTTTATTTTTGATATGAACTGATTGCTTTTTCTAAATAAATGACAGGAAGAATTTTCTTGCGTAGGAAGAAAGGTTACGTGGTCGAAGAACCGAGACAGAAGAAAGTATTCAGAGAAGATTGGCGAAAGCTAAAGAAGAAATAAAATATGGTAAAAATTTTCTGATTTATCATTGAATATATATATATATATATATTGTTATAATTTCTTTAGAATAATTAATTTTCTCACTTATTAGTTTGGGTAAAAAATAGCTATTTACTCATTTTTTACTGTAATTAAACTTTATTGCTTCATAATTTTGTAAAATCAGGTGTTATTTTAGAAAACAGTGGAAATTATGATAGTGTAATATACGGAAAAAAATAATTTTTTTTTGTATTACTCTGAAAAGATGAACTGGTTGTCTAAATTTTCAAACCTTCTTTAAGTTATATGTACTTTTAGAACACTTTCAGAAAGAGGAAACCTACCTTGTTCAATACCAACTTTAATCTT
>NW_013676514.1:3200-6071 GCF_000517525.1 Limulus polyphemus
AGTTTTGATCCTATATCTGCTTCTTCTGTTAACATAATGTTACAGTTTATAAATGCCATTGTTGGAGATCTAGTTTTGATCTTATATCTGCTTCTTCTGTTAACATAATGTTACAGTTTATAAATGCCATTGTTGGAGATCTAGTTTTGATCTTATATCTGCTTCTGGTAACATAATGTTACAGTTTATAAATGCCATTGTTGGAGATCTAGTTTTGATCTTATATCTGCTTCTGGTAACATAATGTTACAGTTTATAAATGCCATTGTTGGAGATCTAGTTTTGATCTTATATCTGCTTCTGACGTAACATCATCAGGTTTAATGCCTTGGGGTTAAATTCTATGGAATGACCACTGATGTGAGTAGTGCCTGAACTCTGGGAGGGATGCCATTATTTGTTTTAATATATAACGTTATACTTTGTTAACCTTTATCTAAAATTATTCCTCAAGGCATGAGTAAAGTGTTCTTTGTTTTGTGTTGCAAGTGAACAAAGATTAATTTTTACCTTGTGTTTAGTTTCTTTTCTTCAACTCATTCAAGTCAGAAATTCAGTTTTAGTTCCACCTAACATTTTCTGTTAATATGGTACTATTGTACTCACCTAACATTTTCTGTTAATGTGGTACTGTTGTACTCACCTAACAGTTTTTGTTAACGTGGTACTATTGTACTCACCTAACAGTTTCTCTTAATGTGGTACTATTGTACTCACCTAACAGTTTCTTTTAATGTGGTACTATTGTACTCACCTAACATTTTATGTTAACGTGGTACTATTGTACTCTCCTAACAGTTTCTGTTAACATGGTACTACTGTACTCTCCTAACAGTTTCTGTTAACATGGTACTACTGTACTCACCTAACAGTTTCTGTTAATGTGGTACTATTGTACTCACCTAACATTTTATGTTAACGTGGTACTATTGTACTCTCCTAACAGTTTCTGTTAACATGGTACTACTGTACTCACCTAACAGTTTCTGTTAATGTGGTACTATTGTACTCACCTAACATTTTATGCTAACGTGGTACTATTGTACTCACCTAACAGTTTCTGTTAACATGATACTATTGTACTCACCTAACAGTTTCTGTTAACGTGGTACTATTGTACTCACCTAACAGTTTCTGTTAACATGATACTATTGTACTCACCTAACAGTTTCTGTTAACGTGGTACTATTGTACTCACCTAACAGTTTCTGTTAACGTGGTACTATTGTACTCACCTAACAGTTTCTGTTAACGTGGTACTAGGAACGTTTCATATAATTGACCTCCTTTCCCTTAAAATATGACAGTAAAGTTAGTATGAAACTTTTGAAAGTATTTGTTGAGTGGAATGTTTTTTGAAAAAGAGACATCTATAAACAGCTTAATTTTTCACTATTTATATCTTGTGGGTAGTTTTTCTCATGATTTTTAACACCCAATGTATGATTCAGGGAGACACATTTGATACATTGATTCCCAAACAAAGCTTTCTGGTGCTCAGTTTTTTTTCCTTTAATTTTTGAATATAGAATTGTACTCCTTGTAATATGTCAAATCCAAATTGATTGTCCATCAGCATGGCTGAATTTGTACCACTCTGTGTGTTTTGTGAGTTCTGTCAATACAGATGTCTAAAGAAGGCTCAGTGAAGCTAACTAGCCACTGTAAGGTGGCTAAGTATGATACCTGCCTGGACATGAACACTTCTATTTTGTACAGTCCAGTCAAACTTCTAAACTCCCCCATCTTCGTGGCCAAATATTATTGAGATGTGCATTCCTTTGGCAGAAAAAATGCATTTTTTGTTTTGTTTTAGGTTAATAGGTCGAGTCCTTTATCAGAGTTTGTTTATTTTGGTTCGATTTTGAATATCAGAAACCATGACACCCTCTGTAGCCTACCCAGTCCCCTGAATTCTGTCTCACAGACTGGGTGTTAAGTATAGATGAGTATAAGACCTGTTATTATTTGGGAAACAAAGTTTTAATAAATTGGTGCCTATTTTCTTAGCTTTTTGTCTCTGTGAAACATAAACAGTTCCATAATATGTGACCAAAAAATAAACAAATAAAACATTGTCAATGAACTTATAAGTATTGCAATAGAGACAATAAAATTCCATGACAAATACCTTAATTTGTTTTCATTTGTTGTATATTGAACTTGGATAAAGTTGAAACTAATTACCTAGAAGAGACAATTGTGTACTGACAGTAAACCATACTAAGTAAGTAATCACCTTATCAGAATTTTGTAAAAGTCAATAACAAACTTGAATTTTAGTTAATTGTTGCTTTAAGTGGTTTAGATTAATTTGAAAAATAATTGAAATCTAGACAAGAGATCTAAAAACTTGTAATGACAACTTCACAACTAATTAAAATCGTAGTAGAGAGAATTTTAACGTGTGGTCTGTTATATAGATATGTATGCTGTTATTGTTGGTTTGATATTAATGTTGCTTTTATTCTGTGCAGGTGAAACGCCAGGAAATTTCGACCTCATATTAGTCAACGATAACGTAAAGAATACATACAAGTACTTAAGAGATTTCCTGATAAAGGTAAGAAGTTGTTTGTAGAAATGTTTTCTTTGTATTTTGTAATGTGTTGTGACTACTTAAAATACACATTTCAGTACAAGTCTACCCAGAGCATTCTGCAATCTGACCGAGGCCCCTCCCCTACCACGAGATGAACCTATAGGTACTGAGCACCTTACAATATGCTACTGCCCCCAATTTGAGAACCCCTGACTCAGAAAATTAATATCTGTTTAATTTACATTGAAGATTATTTTGTGTGTTAACTTGCATTCGTGCTTTCACTCTGGAAGTTGTCTTCTCTTGGAAAGTAAACAGTGCAAAGTATA
>NW_013676514.1:6705-9238 GCF_000517525.1 Limulus polyphemus
ATACACTAGAACTAAGTAGGATGTAGCTTCATATGTAATAATGGTAAATTAATGTTCACCTGGTGCTATACACTAGAACAAAGTAGGATGTAGCTTCATATGTAATAATGGTAAATTAATGTTCACCTGGTGCTATACACTAGAACTAAGTAGGATGTAGGATGTAGATTTGAACTTGGACTACCTACCAGAGTAACAGGTCAGTACCAATAACTTAAATGAACAGCTATTTCCATATCAGGTTATTGCATATTTTAATAAACTTTAGACTTTTTAAAAACGTTTTTGTTACTAGATGGGGTAGTTGAATACTTATCATTACGACTTGTCGAACACTGTCTACCAACAAAATGTGTAAAGAAATATTAAATGTCATTTTGAATGAATTGTAATGATGTGTTTATCTCGTACAACATTTTTTTTCCTTTAGGACATTGAGGAACTTAAGAGAATAAGAAATGAATGAGATACCCGGTATAAATTCAGTAGCATGGGATATTTTAGTGAAAGCAGTGGATTTCTGTAAACTTCAGCTGTAGCTGTGTTATTTATTAATTAACATGAAGTAATGTTGTTTTATTTGTTTCGTATATTTTAGTAAATCTAATTTAAAAGTTAATTTTAGGCATGACATGTTTGACCAGACAAACATTTTCGTTTTGTGTTTCTAAATTTATATATATATATATATATAATTTCAATTATACATTTGAGTAACTGTTTCACATTTTGGAAAGAAATTTAAAACATTACTTACTAAATTAAACCAATATTTCATATATGTGTTGGTATTAATGCCATCTTCTGAACTTCTGTTGTTGTAAAAGAAACAAAACAGTAATGTATCTTCGTGCAATAGATAGTGATTTTTGTTTGTAGAAATAAATTTTCCCATTTAATGTAGTGTTTACATTTGTACAGATAGATGTTTTACTGTTTTTATTCATTATAGCTCCTGAAAAACGGACCAGATATTTTTTTTTGTTATGTGGTATTCGGAGCAAACGGAGACTGTTCAAGAAACATTATTGACAGTCTCCGACTGTTAACATTTCCGTTTGTTATTGATTTTATGTAGTTTTTCTTGCAACATACGATTGATAATTTTAACTAGTCATTAATGTTGTGATATTATTTATTTAAATCACCATTTCTGCTAATCTGAAACCAATAATCATTGAAGCATATTATTTATGTAGTGAATATTATGATGGTTTAAACATATAGATTGGGTTCTTGTATTATTTTGCAGGTAATAAACCGATTTATTTACGTAGCATTATAGGTTCTACTTTCTTTCACTGAGTTTCAAATAAAGATGTTTTTCTATTTCACTATATAATCTGTGTTGAAAGCTGGTTTATCTTTACGAAAGATGTATCTAGAGCGAATAAGTTCACGTTACCATACGACAGTTTATTGAAAACATGACGGCTATGATAGAAGAGGTTATGAATTACAGCATAAGCTCTTATAATTAGTAATATAATGGTCTTGGCTTAGTCTGGTGGTTGTGGATTTCAATCCTATCACTGAAAATGTTTGTCCTTTTGGCTGTGGGGACATTAAAATGTGACAGTTGATTCCACTATTTGATTTGGGTAACTCAAGAGTTAGCAGTGGGTGGTGCTGCCTTCACTCTAGTCTACCTCGTCTAAGTTAGGGATGGCTAGCCCTCAAGTAAGATTTAATGAACAAACTAATGTAGTTTTACTTCTGTTGACATTGTGGTTGCTCGTTGTGCTCTAGGAACAAGAATACTAGTTGGCTGGTTCACCAGGTTTTCTATAAAGTTAATCCAATGTAAATTAATATAAATTATGAATACTCAGTGTCAACAATAAAAATAAATATTTGTGTGTTATTCTGTACAATAATATAGTTAGAGCCTAGACAAATACTACGTCTGTTGTATCCCAGTCTACTTTATGAGTCCTGGTATTGGGCAAAAGGTCGGTAATGGACACGGCATCTGCAGTGCGATTGACATATTATTAAATATTCTACTTTCTTTTCACTCAGTATCTCTTAGAATATGTAAGAGAAGTCGCAACTGAGAACAATATTTTAACAGTTACCTCCTGCTACATAGTGGTAGTAACAACAGATGGCAGTATTTTTAACAGTTACCTCCTGCTACATAGTGGTAGTAACAACACAGGGCAGTACAGGAGGTAACTGTTAAAAACTACATAGTGGTAGTAACAACAGATGGCAGTATTTTTAACAGTTACCTCCTGCTATGTAGTGGTAGTAACAACAGAGGGCAGTACTTTTAACAGTTACCTCCTGCTACATAGTGGTAGTAACAACAGATGGCAGTATTTTTAACAGTTACCTCCTGCTACATAGTGGTAGTAACAACAGAGGGCAGTATTTTTAACATTTACCTCCTGCTACATAGTGAGTAGTAACAACAGATGGCAGTATTTTTAACAGTTACCTCTTGCTACATAGTGGTAGTAACAGATGGCAGTATTTTTAACAGTTACCTCCTGCTACATAGTGGTAGTAACAACACGGCAGTATTTTT
>NW_013676514.1:9893-12028 GCF_000517525.1 Limulus polyphemus
TAACAACAGATGGCAGTATTTTTAACAGTTACCTCCTGCTATGTAGTGGTAGTAACAACAGATGGCAGTATTTTTAACAGTTACCTCCTGCTATGTAGTGGTAGTAACAACAGATGGCAGTATTTTTAACAGTTACCTCCTGCTATATAGTGGTAGTAACAGATGGCAGTATTTTTAACAGTTACCTCCTGCTACATAGTGGTAGTAACAGAGGGCAGTATTTTTAACAGTTACCTCCTGCTACATAGTAGTAGTAACAACAGAGGGCAGTATTTTTAACAGTTACCTCCTGCTATGTAGTGGTAGTAACAACAGAGGACAGTATTTTAACTTTTACATCCTGCTATGTAGTGATAGTAACAACAGAGGACATTATTTCACAACTACCTCTTGCTACATAGCAGTAGTAACAACAGTGGACAGTATTTTAACAGTTACATTACATTTTAGCTCCCTTACCTTCTTTTATGTAATGGTAGTCGCACCAGAGGACGCCACTTTAACTTTGTTGTTTTCTACTGTGTAACAGTAGTGATATGTAGAGTAACTTAATTGAGTAAGTTTTGGGTTTAAAAATTTTTGCAGGGGTAGATTGGCAGCAAAAGATGGGCCCTGGTCTCTCTATGTCCATATTGGACCTGTATAGGAACCCTAGGTATGGAACGTAACCCTATTTGTTGCCCAGTATCCCTGGATTTCTTATATAAATCTTGCATATGTTTGTTAAATCTTGAGTTGGTCTATGCATTTCACATTTAAATTTTTGTCACGAAGATATTACATGTGATTTACTATGAATAATGCAATATTTTAGTCTTCCTTCTTATCGGTTTGAACCAAAGTCACTCTTTTGTGAAACTTTGTCTATAACAGAAGCCTACATCAAAAATCACAATAATTCCATTTTCTTGCTGTTGATTTATAGTGTTTTGGAGTTTGTTATTGACGTATACATGGTAAAGTCGGTATCTTTGACCTAGTAAGCATTACTCAGTGGATTGAACTTTCATAGGACTTCAAAACAGCAAGCAACAGCTTTGTCTCCATTATGACTTAAAGCTTTCTCATCACAAGATGAATTAGTTTTTATTGTTATTGTGTGTTGCTCACATAATGACATCTCCAAATTGTCGTAGTGTGAGGCAAAACTTGATAGTTCCTCAAAAGCTGACAGAGATATGCTGTTTCTCAGAATTACAGGGAACTGCTTCGGATCAAGAAAAGCAAGGTCAACGTATACTGATATCTTCTCTACTTCATATTCTGGTAAAATGTATCTAGAATAACATTGTATTCTTCAATCTTAAATGTTCTTATTGAATCTACATCCCCCAGATACTTCTCTAGACATACATATCTGTTATAGTGGTAACTTGTGTTGTTCTTCTGAATTACACTCTTCAATGTCTTGAAGATCACTGTTAGCCATTCCACAAAACCCTCTTTACACACCGTTACCTCACTTCCCACCTCACCTCCTTCAGCTTCTCTGTCGTAACGGATACCATCAAAGTCCCACCACACTACCTTCACCTTCTCTGTCATAGTGGACACCATCAAAGTCCCACCACACTACCTTCACCTTCTCTGTCATAGTGGACACCATCAAAGTCCCACCACACTACCTTCACCTTCTCTGTCATAACGGATACCATCAAAGTCCCACCACACTATCTTCACCTTCTCTGTCATAGTGGACACCATCAAAGTCCCACCTCACCTTCTCTGTCATAATGGATACCACCAAAGTCCTGCTGATTATACAAAAACTATACCTGTATATATGTAAGTATGATTTGAAGTAACATCTAGACACGTGCCTTTCACATATAGAGTGAAGAAATTGTTTTCCTAATCAGCACATGAGACGAATCAGGCTGTGATAAATCGGAGAAAAAATCATTTCATCAGATTTTGGCTGTTTTTATTTTTCTGCGATACTGACTGTAGTGGGGGGTATAATTGCATGAATGTTGATAATGTGTGGAGACTACATGATATTCTCAGCTTTGTTGGCATGCTACAAGTAAGAGTAGCCCTGCAAATAACTGGAGGTTTGAACAGGAAAAGACTTATGGAGCTACAACTGAAAGTTTGACACAACAGAAAAATGACTTAACTTTACTCTAGATTAC
>NW_013676514.1:13028-18218 GCF_000517525.1 Limulus polyphemus
CCTGTTGCATATATTGCCAATCTTGCACACCAGTTAATATGTTACATCAATCCCGTATTTTCTTTTTGTTGAACATACACTTACTTGTACTCTAGGACTTGTATTTGATCTACAGATAAATGATGGAATAGTGTAATTTACTTCTGTACGTCAATTCGGTCTCACTGTATTTCGGTAGGTGGCTTTTAAAAGTGCAAGCCTAATACGCACAAATAACGTAACACTGTGTCGTATTTACTTAACGTAGGGCAGATGCGCTATATCCCAGGAGAGGGCATAATTATTAATTAATAGGCATTATAGGCCGGAGGAAATTTTGCAGCCCTTCACACCTGTGCCCGGGGGCAACTGCCCCCCTTGCTACGCCACTGTAGTTTTGTTTGCTTCATAATTTTTGCTCAAACCTACACAATACCGTACTGTGTTCGAACCCCATTCTTCTATATGTGTGGTTAATATCATAACAATAACGACGATCAACAATAAAACATTTCCATGGAATGTAGAGGGCTAAACATGATTCTACGGTTTCTATATTTCATACAAATGTAATTATATTTAAATTTAAATCTGTTGTATCCAGAGCTTTAAATAAGTGTTTCTTTTTTTTCGTCAAAAGTCCACACAGGCTGATTCAATTGCATTAGAACCCAATTGACAAGGCGAGTTATTTTTTCCTATCTCTGTTGTTACAATACAGCTGTGAAACACGCTATGAAATCACCCGTTAAGGCTAACTTCGCGTTTTTTTCCACTAACTAACTATTTTTCTATCTTCACTTTATTGAACTTTACTTGACTTTCAGTAATTTAATGTTTTCTGACTAAACTTCTATATAAATCGCCCGTCAGGACTAAACTGCCAATGACTCAGTCTAGATCTGTCTAGTTATCTCTCATTTGACTTGACTTTTCTCTGCTTAACTTGCGCTTGCTAGTCACCTGTATATATGTGTTGTTCACCGAGAGCTCGAAATTTCTATAAAGTTCCTGACGCTATAATGGAACAATACTCACTAAATTAAGGTAACGAGAAAATACCAGTAACGTGACGTCAGCAATATTACTAAAGCCTTGTACAACAATATAATTGCATACACAACGTACGACTCGTACAGAGTTTCGTAACGAAATATGTCACAACTAACGCTTTGAAAATAATTAACCGTTAACATTTTTGTTATGAAAACTAACGTTTACTAACTATTAAACCACTAAATAATAATTATTAAGCTAAACAGTCTTGTATATCCAACACAATCATTGAAAGAACTCTTGAAGGATAAAAATACCATTTTACTACAACTTTTGTTTATCTATACAAAAAAGTTTTATTTGAAAATAATTATAATAAAATTCCTTAACTTCACACACATATTTTGAAAATATTTAAATATAATCGTTCCTGATAATAATATAAATTCTAACACTTTAACGTGTTTTTTATCATGTTCTTACAAAACTGTTATTATTATTATTAAACGTTTATTCCCTTACACTTTGTTGTACTGAGCGACAGATGGAAGCATATACTTATCTTTTTTATGGCTTAAGGGCAAAATTATAGGCAAAAAAATTGCTTAAAATTTCTTTTGAGATAAAACAATACACAGGTGCACACCTTCAGAATTCCCTTAGTATGTTATCTTTGTAGCGAAATTGAATTAATTCTATTTGGAGGATCACATTGTGTGTCGATGTCGTTTCACAAGCTATGTATTGTTATACTAATAACTGATAACCTTTAATAAAAGATGTTTTTGTTTACTGTTGTAATTCATTGCAACACGACCTTTAATAAGGGGTTGTGTTTCTCTCTGTTATCCGCTTCTCCTGCTGTTATTTCACAGGAACAGAGTTGTTTGTTTGTCTTATTTACCTATACAGCTGTGTCAGTGTTTTACAGAGGTAAAGTCTTATCTATCTATACAGCTGTGTCACTGTTTCAAAGGGACAGAGTTCTTTGTATAGTTTACCCACCTCTTCTGCCTCTCTCCAACCGTAGTGAACCTATACTTATATATAATTTAAAGAATATGCAGCATCGAAACTACTAACTTGTTCTTCTGAAGTATTTATCGGACAAATTGTTTAAAATGATATATATATAAATGTAAAACCCACTGTGTTATATGATGAGGGGTGGAATTCACCGAGTCCACTTTTGTTATTTTGAACACTTGTTATCCCCGCTTGATACGACTGGTGTATTTTATCGTATTGGCTGAAAATACTGAGTATTACATTTAACATTTGTAAAAACGATTACACCACAATACGTTACGTACTTTTCTAAAACACATTTGATGTAGAAGTTTGGATAATAAAGTTTACATATGGTAAATTTTACATCGCAGATGTTCCAACTTTATATCTGGCCACATTTTAAAGTAGACGTCGGAATGATTCAACTTAGGTTACCAGTGAGAGCTCGCGGTTAGATAAGTACTCCACGTGCTGGTTTATATACAATACGTGACAAGAATTTTTATGTGGTTTGTTATGGTGATGTAACAGTAAGTCAAACACCCGTACTTGTATCTCTCCGAGTCTGTTGGTTTCCTAACTTTTGAAATCGACCTTTTTCCCTCACTCTTCGTTTCGAATATTGTGAAAACGGTTTGTATTAATTTTGTTTTTGATAAACTTTGAATATATAAAATGTTTGTTTCTTTCGAATATTCACACAAAGCTACACAATACTAGTCGTATGTGTGCTCGTGGCTAACTGTCTTATCTCTAGTTTATCAGTACAGTATTAGGGAATTGATATGTGTGCTCTTGGCTAACTGTCTTATCTCTAGTTTATCAGTACAGTATTAGGGACGACTAGCATTGTGTAGCTTTGTGGGATTGATATGTGTGCTCGTGGCTAACTGTCTTATCTCTAGTTTATCAGTACAATATTAGGGACGACTAGTATTGTGTAGCTTTGTGTGATTGATGTATTAACATATTAGTTGTTTTCTGACTACATATTTATCAAAAGTTATCAGGAATTATAAGAAAATTCTCCCACCACCCCTTCAAGTCACCAAACATACACAATTAACCATTAGTGAGACAATAAATAAAAATAAAATAAAATGAATAAAAAATTGGGAAATAACAACCGTAAAAAAGTAAACAAACACGGCTGGATATACTATAGACATTATTTACTTAAGCTAGAAACCCCCATTTTGGCTTCATACTGTTACCTAGAATTATATTTGGTGGAATCAAAACAGAGATTTGTAATTTGAAAAAAAAAAATTATACGGCATCCCCAGCCTTGTTTGCTTACTTATTTTTCTAGATTTCAGAATTCTCAATTTTTCGTTTATCTTGTTCGCTGGTTTTTTTTAGTGCTCAACTATGGGCAAAAGATTAATTGATATGGTAGATAACTTTATTCGTTTTAACGATAATAAACATAGAAAGTAGCTAGTTGATACGGTTCATGATGATTTACTGTAGCTATTGACTATTTGATCGCATTAATTCGAGATGTAAAATGTTAAGCTTCAGCTGGAGATTGTCATGGAAATTTTTTTGAGAACATGGTGAGCCTTTATAGTTTGTGTAAGTACATGCTCTATACATAATGCATAACGTTAGGCAAATGTATGCCTAGACTAAGACACAACCTCCCATTAAGCGCATATAAAATTTTACCAGTAGAAAATCAGCCTTTTCAAAGCACCATATACGTCTAAGAGAACACTTTAAATAAACCTTCGTGTATTTTAAAGTAAGTATTCTACGAATGTGTATAATAAAATTTAATGTTGTGTGTACTGATTTTTTGTTTACTCCTTCACTTTGTACATAATATAGGGGTTGGCTCCCTAAAGACACCAATTGTATATTGCACAAAGCATTGAGTATCTACATGTTATAGTGATCTAATGTTCATCTATTATTGGTTGGTAATTCCTGTTTCACCTTGTAATTAAGCTTTTTAAAGGAACACCAGATATTTGTAAGAAAGTTAACTTCAAAGGGGGTAATAATAACATCGTTTACGCTAGAATTATGATGTTTTTAGTTTATGTAAAACATAGAAGAAACAAATCAACTTTTCAATACCCCACACGGCCTTCACAGTACCTTATTTAGTATTCTACAAAAGAATTGATACAATATACCAAGACATTTGTGTTGTAGGATAATAATAATAATAACAACAAGAAGAAGAATTACAAATTGGCCGTTGTGAACGGATTTTCTTTTCTTTGTAAGTCTAACATGCGTGAGTTTTTGTGCAGTTGTATAAATGTGTACAGCCTTATCAGTCAATAGTAAAAGTTTGAAAGTATTGTATGAACTGAATCTTTTAAGTGCTTTTTTTGCCCAAACGTTCCATTAGTTCCCCCTCTGTCAATACGTTAAATGAGTGACAGTCCACTCTCACGATTCGATAAGAGTAGCCCAAGAGTTTGATGTGTGTGCTCGTGGCTAACTCTCTTATCTCTAGTTTATCAGTACAGTATTAGTGACGGATAAACCTCTATAAAATAATACTAATAACCTATAGTTCTAATCGTATGTTTGTGTACCAACTATAAAATAATACTAATAACCTATAGTTCTAATCGTATGTTTGTGTACCAACTATAAAATAATACTAATAACCTATAGTTCTAATCGTATGTTTGTGTACCTACTATAAAATTATACTAATAACCTACAGTTTTAATCGCATGTTTATCGATTTACATTGATATAATACTGACACATAATCAAGTGAGTCAGTGGTTTCTGGACGTACAATGCTAAACTCCAGGTTTGATTCCTCGCAGAAGGCGAAGTACAAACAGTCCGTTGTGAAGCAGGACGAACAAACAAACAGATACATCACAGTCTTCTCACTCCACTTTTAAAGATATCAAACATTCTTCTTTATGTGTTGATTGTTTTCAGATAATCACTCAGAACTACAGAAGGGCAATCTGCACCAACCCTCCATTGCACAAAGTTGTCCAATGGGCTATTTTTGCTGTGCTCATAACGAGTATCGAAAACCAGCCTTCAGCGTTATAGTCTTCAGACTTACTGCTGAGCCACTGCCAAGACTATAATGTACATAGTTCGCTTTGGTCCAACTTTTGATTTTATTCGCATTTGTTTCAGTAAATGTGATCAACCTAAGCGAAACTTTTAACTGCTGGCCAGTAATATTTTATTCGACCTCGGACGTAGTTTAAA
>NW_013676515.1:0-1547 GCF_000517525.1 Limulus polyphemus
CTGTATTTTACACCATCCATTTTCCCTCAATCCTGATAAGATTCCGAGTTCCTGCTGATGAGAAGCATCCCCATAACATGATGCTGTCACCACCATGCTTGGCAGTTAGTTAATTTAGACCGAAGACACCCAGTTTTTGTCTCGTCTGACCATAAAACCCTTCTGCCACATGCCAGCAGTATCATTTACATGCTTTGTCGCAAACTCCGTGCGATATTTAATATGATTCTTTTTCTCTAATGGTTTCTTTCTTGTCACTCGCCCATACAGGCCAGCTTCGTGTAGGAACCGGGATTTTGTCGATGTATGAATACTGACTCCCATCTCAGACATGGAGCTTTGAAAATCTTTCAAAGGCACTGTTGGTTTCACAGTGGCATCCCTAACCAGTTTCCTGTTTGCCCTGCTGTTTAGTTTGGAAGGGTGCCTGATCTGGGTGGTATGAAGTACCTTCCACTTTTTACTGATGGACTTCACCATACTCAAAGGGGTGATCAGCGACTTTAAAATCTTCTTGTAACCATCTCCTGATCTGTGCTGAATAGTTATATATATTGCTCTATGTTAATATACCCAGATTCTTCGCCTGTGTGTTCATATTATTCACGGTTGTTGTCTTTTCTTATATCCTTTTCCTTGTAAGTTCATAATGCCTATTTATATGTTCATATTATTTACGTTTCATTTCATATCATCAATCTGTATGCTCTTACTCTATACATAAATGTTCATGATCTTTTCATGAATGTTCGTATCGTCTACATACATGTTCATATTATTTACCTGTATGTTTATTCTATACTTTTTTGTTCATGTTCTATACACGTGTCCATATTATCTATATGTCAGTTATAATAATTATAATAATACTCACGTACCTTAATATCCAAGTGCGCATGTGCACGCACTTCTTTTCAACGGATGTATACAGAAGACGAATGTAAATATACCTACATAGACATTTTGTAAATAACACATTGAAAGCTTGTGAAAATTGTAAAAAAATCTAACGATAGGTCATAGAATAACACTACGAGTTTATTTATTGATAGTATTAAGTACGGTAAAGTTTAGTCCTAACAAAACGTACACAAGTTACAGTGTTAATTAATCTCTTTATCGAGTGTAGGCTATATTTAATAAAGGCTTAACTAATGTTAGACCTAAGACAAGTGGACTTATAGATTCTGTGTCTGCATTAAGAATTAGTTTGTACTCTTCTCTGTTCTCTACCTGTGTGTTCATATTCTCCACATATATATATATATATTCATGGCCTCTACCAGTATGTTCATGTTCTATACATTTATATTCATAACATCTACCTATATGTTCATCTATATATATAAAAAAGGAAGTTTGTTTATTTTGTTCGCTATAGGAAACCAAACTTACAAATTTTAAAATAATTTCATAATAACCAGTTTTTACAAGAAATTTGATGGTGCTATTTATTTTGTATTTGGTGTAGTATTTAATGACGAATTTGACAATTAATGATTATTGTGCCTTTTGTTGTAATAATTTTTATAGTAATAAACATGCAA
>NW_013676515.1:2261-4198 GCF_000517525.1 Limulus polyphemus
CTGAATAATTTGCTGAAAAAAATACTGATCTATACATTTCAAATCTAAATTTTCACCGTGCAACGCCGGGTAACTCAGCTTGTATTCTCTAAATGCATGTACATGTAAGTCTTGACGTTCATATTTCTACAAAATCACATGTTTTTACTTACTAACGCTCCCCTAAAGTCCCTCCCCCAGAATAAAGATGGACAAACTGACTTTGTGAAATTATCTATACTTCAATCGCCATACGTAATTATTCAAAATATTTAGGTATTGCTGTTCTAAAAATTTGTAAAAAAAAAAAAGAAGAGGAAACCACTTCAAATTATAATTAAAAAACGTCGTCAAATTAATTAGTGGATGAAAATACTGGTGTTTTTTTTTTGTAATGTCTAATCATAATTAATAGCATATCTTAAATATACATCCTATAAAATTGGAAACTTTCAATCTTTAAGATGCAAGTCAACTTTAGGAAGTTGTAAATTTCGTCGTCTTAACTTGAAACTCATTAATAACAGCAGATAAACAGAGAAAAATTGAGATATCACTCGAAATTTCTCGCTTAGAATTAAACACGTCAACATTGGGAAATACAGCCAATTCATCAGTAGTCTACCTGATAACGTATTGCTTTTCAGTAAGTTTGACAAATACCAGCGGTGATGCGTATAAAAAAAACCACCTTTCATCTAAAGGTAGGAGAGCTGTAATTAACTCATTTTATTTTCAAATGTCATTTTCATCTTATAGAAATGACATTTTATACAAATTACCTCAGCCAGGACAGCTTATCTAATGTCAAACGCTTAGACATAGTTTCATTAAGCTGTCAGTGCACAGAAGGGACATTTGTCTAAATGTGTTGGTTCCATCGTGAGAAATTGTGGTATTCAAAGCTGAAACGTTATTCCTATCTATCTGTAAACCTGTTTTCTAAAATATCGTAAAGAAATAAATATTTGGTAATAAAATTTGACGTTACTTGTAATAAATTTATATATCATGAATATAGAACAAACATGCGTCAATTGTCTGTTTTCCAGGAACCAGATGCACATACCTTTGTTTGAAAATCTTTGGGAGCATTTTTGTAACAGAAAAATTTAAACACGTATTAAAAAAACGTTATTCTTGTAAATGTTATATCAATTTCTAATCAGAGCGTTAACTTGCTTTATTGTAGAGGTCTTTTATAAACCTTCTTCATATAGGTGTTTAAATTCAATTGGTTTAAGACATCTGTCCCTTAGAAACCGTGTTCATGTAAATGTTTAAACTACATTAGCTCAGAACAATAACCTCTTAGAGTCCCTGTTCGTCTAGATGATTCAACTAACTTGCTTTAAAACATCAGCCTACAAACAGGGATTCTAAGATAAATGTATTCTACCTTGCTTTAAAACATCAGTATCTTAGAATCCCACTTTGTAGATATTTAATTTACCTTACTTTAAAACATCAGTATCTTAGAATCCCTGTTTGTAGATACTTAATTTACCTTACTTTAAAACATCAGTATCTTAGAATCCCTGTTTGTAGATGCTTAATTTACCTTACTTTAAAACATCAGTATCTTAGAATCCCACTTTGTAGATATTTAATTTACCTTACTTTAAAACATCAGTATCTTAGAATCCCTGTTTGTAGATACTTAATTTACCTTACCTGAAAACATCAGAATCTTAGAATCCCAGTTTGTAGAAATGTAATCTACCTTGCTTTAAAACATCAGTATCTTTGAATCCCAGTTTGTAGATATTTAATTTACCTTACTTTAGGACATCAGCATCTTATAATCCCAGTTTGTAGAAATGTATTCTACCTTGCTTTAAAACATCAGTATCTTAGAATCCCTGTTTGTAGATACTTAATTTACCTTGCTTTAAAACATCAGTATCTTAGAATCCCAGTTTGTACATATTTAATCTACCTTGCTTTAAAACATCAGA